>NC_069502.1:437475146-437739586 GCF_027579735.1 Bombina bombina | reverse complement strand
AGTTATACTTTGTCAGGGTAATCAGGCAGGCCATATAGACCTCCCCCGATAGGGGGAGTAACAGGGATTAAACTGCTAAGAATAGTACTACTTAACGGAACCTAGTTACCATGGGTCCCAGACTACATGTTTAATTATTATACTTTGTCAGGGTAATCAGGCAGGCCAATCTTGACCTCCCCCGATAGGGGAGTAACAGGGATTAAACTGCTAAGAATAGTACTACTTAACACAACCTAGTTACCATGGGTCCCAGACCGCATGTTTTATTATTATACTTTGTCAGGGTAATCAGGCAGGCCATATAGACCTCCCCCGATAGGGGGAGTAACAGGGATTAAACTGCTAAGAATAGTACTACTTAACGGAACCTAGTTACCATGGGTCCCAGACCACATTTTTAATTATTATACTTTGTCAGGGTAATCAGGCAGGCCATATTGACCTCCCCCGATAGGGGAGTAACAGGGATTAAACTGCTAAGAATAGTACTACTTAACACAACCTAGTTACCATGGGTCCCAGACCGCATGTTTTATTGTTATACTTTGTCAGGGTAATCAGGCAGGCCATATAGACCTCCCCCGATAGGGGGAGTAACAGGGATTAACCTGCTAAGAATAGTACTACTTAATGCAACCTAGTTACCATGGGTTCCAGACTGCATGTTTTATTGTTATACTTTGTCAGGGTAATCAGGCAGGCCATATAGACCTCCCCCGATAGGGGGAGTAACAGGGATTAAACTGCTAAGAATAGTACTACTTAACGGAAACTAGTTACCATGGGTCCCAGACCACATGTTTAATTATTATACTTTGTCAGGGTAATCAGGCAGGCCATATTGACCTCGCCCGATAGGGGAGTAACAGGGATTAAACTGCTAAGAATAGTACTACTTAACACAACCTAGTTACCATGGGTCCCAGACCGCATGTTTTATTATTATACTTTGTCAGGGTAATCAGGCAGGCCATATAGACCTCCCCCGATAGGGGGAGTAACAGGGATTAAACTGCTAAGAATAGTACTACTTAACGGAACCTAGTTACCATGGGTCCCAGACCACATTTTTAATTATTATACTTTGTCAGGGTAATCAGGCAGGCCATATTGACCTCCCCCGATAGGGGAGTAACAGGGATTAAACTGCTAAGAATAGTACTACTTAACACAACCTAGTTACCATGGGTCCCAGACCGCATGTTTTATTGTTATACTTTGTCAGGGTAATCAGGCAGGCCATATAGACCTCCCCCGATAGGGGGAGTAACAGGGATTAACCTGCTAAGAATAGTACTACTTAATGCAACCTAGTTACCATGGGTCCCAGACTGCATGTTTTATTGTTATACTTTGTCAGGGTAATCAGGCAGGCCATATAGACCTCCCCCGATAGGGGGAGTAACAGGGATTAAACTGCTAAGAATAGTACTACTTAACGGAAACTAGTTACCATGGGTCCCAGACCACATGTTTAATTATTATACTTTGTCAGGGTAATCAGGCAGGCCATATTGACCTCGCCCGATAGGGGAGTAACAGGGATTAAACTGCTAAGAATAGTACTACTTAACACAACCTAGTTACCATGGGTCCCAGACCGCATGTTTTATTATTATACTTTGTCAGGGTAATCAGGCAGGCCATATTGACCTCCCCCGATAGGGGAGTAACAGGGATTAAACTGCTAAGAATAGTACTACTTAACACAACCTAGTTACCATGGGTCCCAGACCGCATGTTTTATTGTTATACTTTGTCAGGGTAATCAGGCAGGCCATATTGACCTCGCCCGATAGGGGAGTAACAGGGATTAAACTGCTAAGAATAGTACTACTTAACACAACCTAGTTACCATGGGTCCCAGACCGCATGTTTTATTATTATACTTTGTCAGGGTAATCAGGCAGGCCATATAGACCTCCCCTGATAGGGGGAGTAACAGGGATTAAACTGCTAAGAATAGTACTACTTAACATTGGGGGAGGTCTATATGGCCTGCCTGATTACCCTGACAAAGTATAATAATAAAACATGCGGTCTGGGACCCATGGTAACTAGGTTGTGTTAAGTAGTACTATTCTTTGCATTTTAATCCCTGTTACTCCCCCTATCGGGGGAAATATATATGGCCTGCCTGATCACCCTGATAAAGTATAACAATAAAACATGCGGTCTGAGACCTATGGTAACTAGGTTGTGTTAAGTATTACTATTCTTAGCAGTTTATTAACAGGGATTAAACTGCTAAGAATAGTACTACTTAACACAACCTAGTTACCATGGGTCTCAGACCGCATGTTTTATTGTTATACTTTATCAGGGTAATCAGGCAGGCCATATAGATCTCCCCCGATAGGGGGAGTAACAGGGATTAAACTGCTAAGAATAGTACTACTTAACACAACCTAGTTACCATGGGTCCCAGACCGCATGTTTTATTGTTATACTTTGTCAGGGTAATCAGGCAGTCTATATAGACCTCCCCCGATAGGGGGAGTAACAGGGATTAAACTGCTAAGAAAAGTACTACTTAACACAACCTAGTTACCATGGGTCCCAGACCGCATGTTTTATTGTTATACTTTGTCAGGGTAATCAGGCAGGCCATATAGACCTCCCCCGATAGGGGGAGTAACAGGGATTAAACTGCTAAGAATAGTACTACTTAACGGAACCTAGTTACCATGGGTCCCAGACCACATGTTTAATTATTATACTTTGTCAGGGTAATCAGGCAGGCCATATTGACCTCCCCCGATAGGGGAGTAACAGGGATTAAACTGCTAAGAATAGTACTACTTAACACAACCTAGTTACCATGGGTCCCAGACCGCATGTTTTATTGTTATACTTTGTCAGGGTAATCAGGCAGGCCATATAGACCTCCCCCGATAGGGGGAGTAACAGGGATTAAACTGCTAAGAATAGTACTACTTAACGGAACCTAGTTACCATGGGTCCCAGACTACATGTTTAATTATTATACTTTGTCAGGGTAATCAGGCAGGCCAATCTTGACCTCCCCCGATAGGGGAGTAACAGGGATTAAACTGCTAAGAATAGTACTACTTAACACAACCTAGTTACCATGGGTCCCAGACCGCATGTTTTATTATTATACTTTGTCAGGGTAATCAGGCAGGCCATATAGACCTCCCCGATAGGGGGAGTAACAGGGATTAAACTGCTAAGAATAGTACTACTTAACGGAACCTAGTTACCATGGGTCCCAGACCACATTTTTAATTATTATACTTTGTCAGGGTAATCAGGCAGGCCATATTGACCTCCCCCGATAGGGGAGTAACAGGGATTAAACTGCTAAGAATAGTACTACTTAACACAACCTAGTTACCATGGGTCCCAGACCGCATGTTTTATTGTTATACTTTGTCAGGGTAATCAGGCAGGCCATATAGACCTCCCCCGATAGGGGGAGTAACAGGGATTAACCTGCTAAGAATAGTACTACTTAATGCAACCTAGTTACCATGGGTCCCAGACTGCATGTTTTATTGTTATACTTTGTCAGGGTAATCAGGCAGGCCATATAGACCTCCCCCGATAGGGGGAGTAACAGGGATTAAACTGCTAAGAATAGTACTACTTAACGGAAACTAGTTACCATGGGTCCCAGACCACATGTTTAATTATTATACTTTGTCAGGGTAATCAGGCAGGCCATATTGACCTCGCCCGATAGGGGAGTAACAGGGATTAAACTGCTAAGAATAGTACTACTTAACACAACCTAGTTACCATGGGTCCCAGACCGCATGTTTTATTATTATACTTTGTCAGGGTAATCAGGCAGGCCATATAGACCTCCCCCGATAGGGGGAGTAACAGGGATTAAACTGCTAAGATTAGTACTACTTAACGGAACCTAGTTACCATGGGTCCCAGACCACATTTTTAATTATTATACTTTGTCAGGGTAATCAGGCAGGCCATATTGACCTCCCCCGATAGGGGAGTAACAGGGATTAAACTGCTAAGAATAGTACTACTTAACACAACCTAGTTACCATGGGTCCCAGACCGCATGTTTTATTGTTATACTTTGTCAGGGTAATCAGGCAGGCCATATAGACCTCCCCCGATAGGGGGAGTAACAGGGATTAACCTGCTAAGAATAGTACTACTTAATGCAACCTAGTTACCATGGGTCCCAGACCGCATGTTTTATTGTTATACTTTGTCAGGGTAATCAGGCAGGCCATATAGACCTCCCCCGATAGGGGGAGTAACAGGGATTAAACTGCTAAGAATAGTACTACTTAACAGAACCTAGTTACCATGGGTCCCAGACCACATGTTTAATTATTATACTTTGTCAGGGTAATCAGGCAGGCCATATTGACCTCGCCCGATAGGGGAGTAACAGGGATTAAACTGCTAAGAATAGTACTACTTAACACAACCTAGTTACCATGGGTCCCAGACCGCATGTTTTATTATTATACTTTGTCAGGGTAATCAGGCAGGCCATATTGACCTCCCCCGATAGGGGAGTAACAGGGATTAAACTGCTAAGAATAGTACTACTTAACACAAACTAGTTACCATGGGTCCCAGACCGCATGTTTTATTGTTATACTTTGTCAGGGTAATCAGGCAGGCCATATAGACCTCCCCCGATAGGGGGAGTAACAGGGATTAAACTGCTAAGAATAGTACTACTTAGCACAACCTAGTTACCATGGGTCCCAGACCGCATGTTTTATTATTATACTTTGTCAGGGTAATCAGGCAGGCCATACAGACCTCCCCCGATAGGGGGAGTAACATGGATTAAACTGCTAAGAATAGTACTACTGTTACAGAAGCATTAGTTATTTTGTTGTGAAGAACTTATTTCCCAGCAGCAATGCCTGAAGCAGCCAAGCCAGCGCCTAAGAAGGGCTCCAAGAAAACTGTAACAAGTATCATTTCATAAAGGGTTAACTCTGTTCAGTTTTGAGAAAACTATTTTCTGAGGCAGGTTTCCTAGCATATTGTGTACTGTAATTAAGTTTATGTGATAAGCATTCACTGCTAGGTGATAAGAAGGACTCAATTGTTTTCTTGTGTGTACTTGTTATCTGCGGTGGCCTGTCCAAGGGCGTTGTCTAAATGTGTGATGGGGGATTTTATGCTTCCCCCCCTGGGAGTGCCCTGTGTGCATGTAACCTAAATAAAAAGCAGGCTTGGCATCCCAGTCCTCAGTTCTTGGTTGTCCCTCAATCGCAGCGTTGACTCATTTTTGTGGGCAGAAGGGTATCCTAGCTGTACTACAGCTAAGGGAGATTATTCTACATTTGCGAGACTCATATAGAATACTATGGAAAGCAGCTTCTCCCCTCTTCAGCAATAGGAATCCAGGCTACTAAGCGGTCCATCTCTCAGCGAGACTAAGGGTAACCGTAACATTTGGCGGCAGCGGTGGGATTTTTCCTGGATTTCCTAGGAGAGGTACAGAACGGATGGAGAGCGCTTACGAAAAATTGAAGCGTACAACCCTAAAGGATTTACTTGAAAGCAGAGGGGGGTACGCCAGCAACCGGCCGAGGAGAGAGCTGATCGCAGAATTGACCGAACTGGATCAGAGCTTCACAATGGCGGAAACACCGACCACGATTAGTGACGAAAAAACCAGGATTGTTCGGGAGAGGCTCTCACTGTACGGGCCAAACCCCTCCATGGAATTGGTACAGCAGTTGATGGCGGAAGCGGACAAGGATATACGAGAGACTCGAGCCCACGAACTCAACCTAGCGAACGCACACCGCAATGCTGAAGCCCCGCAGGTAATCATCCCTGTCGAAAATGCTGGGAGGCCCAAGATACCCTATGCGGCATTTCGACCCTTCCTAGAGAGCGAGACAGGGATTGATGAATATTTGGCGGACTTCGAAAGGCAATGTGCCCTGCACCAGATTCCCAACAGGGAGTGGCCCACGATATTGTCTGGGAAACTATCCAGGCGAGCCCTGGAAGCCTTTCGTACTCTGGGTGCTGAGGAAGTGACACAGTATGAGCTAGTTAAGGAGACACTGTTGCGACGGTACGCGGTAACTCTGGACGCGTATCGCCGACAGTTTCGGGGCACGAAAAAGAAGCCTAACGATACCCATATGGAATGGGCGCACCGAATGCGGAGAGCGGCAAATCACTGGATGAGCGGAAGTAAAGCGGTGACTGGTGAGGAAATTTTACAATTGTTTCTCTTAGAACATTTTTATAATGGCATGGAACAGCAAGGGAAGGAATGGCTGTGAGACAGGCGACCTTCTACCTTAGAAGAAGCAGCCAAATTGGCCGATGAACATTATGACTCCCGTCTTCACGAACACACGAACTACCGAGCTCCAGCACGGGTCGAACCCAGAGAGGTTTACCGTGCACCCCCTCGTGCTGAATTCTGAGCCCCGGTGCCCGCAGGGCCCGCCCGACACTCAGGACCACCCAATAACAGCTCTGAGCGTCCCAGACCGACTTGCCACCGATGCAAGCAACCAGGGCATTTCATGGCTAGCTGCCCCCTTAATACGCACCAGACACCCAGGAATTACAATTACCCCTCTGGGGCATATCGTCCGGCCCGGACCCTCTGTGTTAACCAAGAGGCCCCTATGGAGGAATATTTGGGGCCGCTTCACGAGGCGGACCCTGTATATGCTGCCTCAGATAACCGCCAGCACCATCGGCAGAAGGTATGGCTCGAGGGGCGATCTACCGAGGGATTGAGAGACACAGGGGCTACTATCACGCTGGTACAGAGTCATTTGGTGCCGGAGCACAAGCGATCTGGACAGACTGTGGCCATTAGAGTGGCGGGGGGGATGTGTACAAAATTCCAACAGCTAAAGTGCATCTTGATTGGGGAGCGGGAAAGGGGGCTGTGAACGTGGGCATAATGGATAATTTACCTGCCGAAGTACTACTGGGCAACGATTTGGGCCCCATGACTTCTGCCTATGCTCCAGTATGCAACAACGAGGCGGACCCAGTGACTACACGGGCCCAAGCCCGGACGGAGCGAGAACTCTCACCAGTGCGGGAGACACAGGTAAGACCTACCCCGACCTTGCCTGACATGTTTGGCCCCATACCCTGGGACACCCCAGATGCTTTTGAGACAGAGTCTAAGACTGACCCGACCTTACAAAAGTACCGGGAACGAGCAGAGACCGGAGGGGGCGGGGCAGATAACGAAACATTCTTATGGGAAAAAGGGAAACTATACCGCTGGACAGAGAAAAGGGGACAGCGTAGGCGACAGCTGGTAGTGCCCCACAAATACCGTCAAGAAATCCTCAAGATAGGCCACGACATCCCCTTAGCAGGCCACCTAGCCGTAACCCGTACCCTACACCGCATTACTCACACGTTCTTTTGGCCAGGGGTACACGCTGACTTTAGAACTTACTGTAACACCTGCGATGTGTGTCAACGAGTAGGAAGGCGAGGCGATCACCCTAAAGCCCATCTAGTAAATATGCCCGTTGTAGAGGAACCCTTCAGCCGGGTTGCTATTGACCTAGTGGGACCACTGGCTACCCCTAGTCCCTCCGGTAAGCGCTACATTCTTACCGTAGTGGACTACGCTACCAGGTACCCAGAGGCTGTCGCCCTATCCAACATACAAGCGGATACGGTAGCGAATGCACTAGTACAGGTGTTATCCTGGGTAGGATTTCCAAAAGAAATCCTATCCGACCGAGGCACCCAATTTACGGCTGAATTGACCCAACAACTCTGGCAGGTTTGCAAAATTAAGTCCCTCCTGAGCTCCCCATACCACCCCCAGACGAACGGGCTGTGTGAGAGGTTCAATGGGACCCTCAAGCAAATGCTCAAGACGTTCACTCAGGAATACCGAGACTGGGAACGCTTCCTGCCGCACCTCCTTTTTGCTTATCGGGAGGTGCCCCAGGAAACGACAGGGTTCTCTCCCTTCGAGTTGCTCTACGGAAGAAAGGTACGGGGACGCCTAAACCTGATCCGGGAGCACTGGGAGGGAGAGATGGAGACTGACGGTGTCCCCATTGTGCCATACGTGCTGGAACTCAGGACCGAATGGAGCAATTAGCCAAATCCGTGCGGGCTAATCTCCAGTCGGCCCAGAGAAGACAGAAAGTATGGTACGATCGGGGGGCCCGAAAGAGAATCTTTACCATAGGACAAAAGGTGTTAGTACTTAAGCCGGTGAAGACAGACAAATTGCAGGCGTCCTGGCAGGGCCCCTACCAGATCGTAGAGTAAAGGGGAGACACCACTTATGTGATAGCTAGCTGCCACGACAACAATCTTAGAAAGACATTCCATGTAAACATGCTCAAGGAATATTTTGAGCGACCAGAGAACGTGATGGCCGTATGTTGTTCCCCTCAGGAAGGCCCCGACAGTCTACCCATTCCAGACCTATTAGAAAAGAGTCTCCCCACAGGTATAGTGACTCAGGTTCAGATAGGAGACCGACTTAGCCCCACTGAAAGGGAGCAGCTCAACCAACTCCTACAGTCCAGGCACCTCACCTTCTCCCCGAAGCCAGGGTACACTACTTTAACCACCCACCAGGTAGATACTCCGGGACAAGCTCCCTTGCGCCAGGCTCCGTACCGAATCCCCGAAGCAGTTATTATAGGAATGAAGAAGGAGATCGATGAGATGCTCCAACTCAGGGTAATTGAGCCCTCCGATAGTCCCTGGGCCTCCCCAGTTGTCTTGGTGCCCAAGAAAGATGGGACCACCTGGTTCTGCGTAGACTATCGGAGGCTCAATGAAAAGACCGTGACGGACGCTTACCCTATGCCCAGGGTAGACGAGCTACTCGATCGTATAGCCAGGAGAAATTACCTGACCACTATTGACCTCTGCAAAGGTTACTGGCAGATTCCCCTGGCCCCGGAGGCTATCCCCAAGTCGGCATTCGTCACCCCATTCGGCTTATATCAGTTTAGGGCAATGCCGTTTGGGATGAAGAATGCCCCAGCTACATTCCAGCGCTTGGTGGATAGGCTCCTGGATGGCTTCCAGAGTTTTGCTTGCGCCTACCTGGATGACATAGCGATCCACAGTGAGTCCTGGGAGGACCACTTAGCTCACGTAGGAATGGTTCTGGATCAGATCCGGGCTGCTGGCCTGACTCTGAAGCCAGAAAAATGCCACTTTGGGATGGCCGAGGTACAGTACCTGGGTCACCGGGTGGGGTGTGGAAAGCAGCGACCAGAGCCGGCCAAGATAGAAGCTGTCGCCAATTGGCCCACCCCCATCACTAAGACTCAGGTCCTAGCCTTCCTGGGCATGGCAGGGTACTATAGACGGTTCGTACCAGACTACAGCACACTTGCCAAACCCCTGACTGACTTGACCAAGAAGAACTTACCTCGACAGGTCCTGTGGTCTCCCCACTGTGAAACGGCTTTCCAGGCTCTCAAAAATGCTCTAATTAACGCTCCTGTCTTGGCGGCTCCAGCCCTTAACAAACGTTTTATCGTCCATACAGATGCTTCCATGTTCGGGCTGGGAGCCGTCCTCAGCCAAGTAGGCGAAGATGGAGGGGAGCATCCAGTTGCCTACATCAGCCGGAAGCTCCTGCCCCGCGAAGTCAGCTATGCAGCGGTCGAAAAGGAGTGTTTGGCTTTGGTGTGGGCATTAAAGAAATTGACTCCCTATTTATATGGGCAGGAGTTCACTCTGGTCACCGACCATAACCCGTTGGTGTGGCTGAACCGGGTCTCTGGAGATAACGGCAGGCTATTACGTTGGAGTTTATCGTTGCAACCCTTCAATTTCACCATTACTTACAGACCTGGGAAATAGAATGGCAACGCCGACGGGTTGTCCAGACAAACCGACCTCAGCCCCGCATAACCAGCGGTCTGGACAGCCTTAGTCTGCCCCGAAAAGGGATCAGACCGTGTCTGCCAGAGTGTTCCACAGAAATGGAGCACTGTTACAGAAGCATTAGTTATTTTGTTGTGAAGAACTTATTTCCCAGCAGCAATGCCTGAACCAGCCAAGCCAGCGCCTAAGAAGGGCTCCAAGAAAACTGTAACAAGTATCATTTCATAAAGGGTTAACTCTGTTCAGTTTTGAGAAAACTATTTTCTGAGGCAGGTTTCCTAGCATATTGTTTACTGTAATTAAGTTTATGTGATAAGCATTCACTGCTAGGTGATAAGAAGGACTCAATTGTTTTCTTGTGTGTACTTGTTATCTGCAGTGGCCTGTCCAAGGGCGTTGTCTAAATGTGTGATGGGGGATTTTATGCTTCCCCCCCTGGGAGTGCCCTGTGTGCATGTAACCTAAATAAAAAGCAGGCTGGGCATCCCAGTCCTCAGTTCTTGGTTGTCCCTCAATCGCAGCGTTGACTCGTTTTTGTGGGCAGAAGGGTATCCTAGCTGTACTACAGCTAAGGGAGATTATTCTACATTTGTGAGACTCATATAGAATACTATGGAAAACAGCTTCTCAACTCTTCAGCAATAGGAATCCAGGCTACTAAGCGGTCCATCTCTCAGCGAGACTAAGGGTAACCGTAACAACTACTTAACACAACCTAGTTACCATGGGTTGCAGACCACATGTTTTATTGTAATACTTTGTCAGGGTAATCAGGCAGGACATATAGACCTCCCCCGATAGGGGGAGTAACAGGGATTAAACTGCTAAGAATAGTACTACTTAACACAACCTAGTTACCATGGGTCCCAGACCGCATGTTTTATTATTATACTTTGTCAGGGTAATCAGGCAGGCCAAATAGACCTCCCCCGATAGGGGGAGTAACAGGGAATAAACTGCTAAGAATAGTACTACTTAACACAACCTTGTTACCATGGGTCCCAGACCGCATGTTTTATTGTTATACTTTGTCACGGTAATCAGGCAGGCCATATAGACCTCCCCCGATAGGGGAAGTAACAGGGATTAAACTGCTAAGAATAGTACTACTTAACACAACCTAGTTACCATGGGTCCCAGAACGCATGTTTTATTATTATACTTTGTCAGGGTAATCAGGCAGGCCATATAGACCTCCCCCAATGTTAAGTAGTACTATTCTTAGCAGTTTAATCCCTGTTACTCCCCCTATCAGGGGAGGTCTATATGGCCTGCCTGATTACCCTGACAAAGTATAATAATAAAACATGCGGTCTGGGACCCATGGTAACTAGGTTGTGTTAAGTAGTACTATTCTTAGCAGTTTAATCCCTGTTACTCCCCCTATCGGGGGAGATCTATATGGCCTGCCTGATTACCCTGATAAAGTATAACAATAAAACATGCGGTCTGAGACCCATGGTAACTAGGTTGTGTTAAGTAGTACTATTCTTAGCAGTTTATTTACAGGGATTAAACTGCTAAGAATAGTACTACTTAACACAACCTAGTTACCATGGGTCTCAGACCACATGTTTTATTGTTATACTTTATCAGGGTAATCAGGCAGGCCATATAGATCTCCCCCCGATAGGGGGAGTAACAGGGAATAAACTGCTAAGAATAGTACTACTTAACACAACCTAGTTACCATGGGTCCCAGACCACATGTTTTATTATTATACTTTGTCAGGGTAATCAGGCAGGCCATATAGACCTCCCCCAATAGGGGGAGTAAAAGGGATTAAACTGCTAAGAATAGTACTAATTAACACAACCTAGTTACCATGGGTGCCAGACCGCATGTTTTATTGTTATACTTTGTCAGGGTAATCAGGCAGGCCATATAGACCTCCCCCGATAAGGGGAGTAAAAGGGATTAAACTGCTAAGGATAGTACTACTTAATACAACCTAGTTACCATGGGTCCCAGACCGCATGTTTTATTATTATACTTTGTCAGGGTAATCAGGCAGGCCATATAGACCTCCCCCGATAGGGGGAGTAACAGGGAATAAACTGCTAAGAATAGTACTACTTAACACAACCTTGTTACCATGTGTCCCAGACCACATGTTTTATTGTTATACTTTGTCACGGTAATCAGGCAGGCCACATAGACCTCCCCCGATAGGGGAAGTAACAGGGATTAAACTGCTAAGAATAGTACTACTTAACACAACCTAGTTACCATGGGTCTCAGACCGCATGTTTTATTGTTATACTTTATCAGGGTAATCAGGCAGGCCATATAGATCTCCCCCGATAGGGGGAGTAACAGGGATTAAACTGCTAAGAATAGTACTACTTAACACAACCTAGTTACCATGGGTCCCAGACCGCATGTTTTATTGTTATACTTTGTCAGGGTAATCAGGCAGGCCATATAGACCTCCCCCGATAGGGGGAGTAACAGGGATTAAACTGCTAAGAATAGTACTACTTAACACAACCTAGTTACCATGGGTCCCAGACCGCATGTTTTATTATTATACTTTGTCAGGGTAATCAGGCAGGCCATATAGACCTCCCCCAAGTTACCATGGGTCTCAGACCGCATGTTTTATTGTTATACTTTATCAGGGTAATCAGGCAGGCCATATAGATCTCCCCCGATAGGGGAAGTAACAGGGATTAAACTGCTAAGAATAGTACTAGTTAACACAACCTAGTTACCATGGGTCCCAGACCACATGTTTTATTATTATACTTTGTCAGGGTAATCAGGCAGGCCATATAGACCTCCCCCGATAAGGGGAGTAAAAGGGATTAAACTGCTAAGAATAGTACTACTTAACACAACCTAATTACCATGGGTCCCAGACCTCATGTTTTATTGTTATACTTTGTCAGGGTAATCAGGCAGGCCATATAGACCTCCCCCGATAGGGGGAGTAACAGGGATTAAACTGCTAAGAATAGTACTACTTAACACAACCTAGTTACCATGGGTCCCAGACCGCATGTTTTATTATTATACTTTGTCAGGGTAATCAGGCAGGCCATATAGACCTCCCCCGATAGGGGGAGTAACAGGGATTAAACTGCTAAGAATAGTACTACTTAACACAACCTTGTTACCATGGGTCCCAGACTTGCGCCTAGATTTAGAGTTCTGCGGCCAAAGGGGTGCGTAGCTAACGCTGGCTTTTTTCTGGCCGCACCTTTTAAATACCGCTGGTATTGAGAGTTCACAGAATGGCTGCGTTAGGCTCCAAAAAAGGAGCGTAGAGCATATTTAACGCAACTTCAACTCTCGATACCAGCAGTGCTTACGGACGCGGCCAGCTTCAAAAACGTGCTCGTGCACGATTCCCCCATAGGAAACAAGGGGGCTGTTTGAGCTGAAAAAAAACCTAACACCTGCAAAAAAGCCGCGTTCAGCTCCTAACGCAGCCCCATTGTTTGCTATTGGGAAACACTTCCTACGTCTGCACCTAACACTCTAACATGTACCCCGAGTCTAAACACCCCTAACCTTACACTTATTAACCCCTATTCTGCCGCCCCCGCTATCGATGACCCCTGCATATTTTTATTAACCCCTAATCTGCCGCTCCGTAAACCGCCGCTACTTACATTATCCCTATGTACCCCTAATCTGCTGCCCCTAACACCGCCGACCCCTATATTATATTTATTAACCCCTAATCTGCCCCCCACAACGTCGCATCCACCTGCCTACACTTATTAACCCCTAATCTGCCGAGCGGACCGCACCGCTATTATAATAAAGTTATTAACCCCTAATCCGCCTCACTCCCGCCTCAATAACCCTATAATAAATAGTATTATCCCCTAATCTGCCCTCCCTAACATCGCCGACACCTAACTTCAATTATTAACCCCTAATCTGCCGAGCGGACCGCACCGCTATTATAATAAATGTATTAACCCCTAAAGCTAAGTCTAACCCTAACACCCCCCTAAGTTAAATATAATTTAAATCTAACGAAATAAATTAACTCTTATTAAATAAATTATTCCTATTTAAAGCTAAATACTTACCTGTAAAATAAATCCTAATATAGCTACAATATAAATTATAATTATATTATAGCTATTTTAGGATTTATATTTATTTTACAGGTAACTTTGTATTTATTTTAACCAGGTACAATAGCTATTAAATAGTTAAGAACTATTCAATAGCTAAAATAGTTAAAATAATTACAAAATTACCTGTAAAATAAATCCTAACCTAAGTTACAATTAAACCTAACACTACACTGTCAATAAATTAATTAAATACAATATCTACAATTATCTACAATTAAACCTAACACTACACTATCAATAAATAAATTAAATAAAATACCTACAATTACCTACAATTAAACCTAACACTACACTATCAATAAATGAATTAAATACAATACCTACAAAAAATTACAATTAAATAAACTAACTAAAGTACAAAAAATAAAAAAGAACTAAGTTACAAAAAATAAAAAAATATTTACAAACATCAACAATTTTAAACTAATTACACCTACTCTAAGCCCCCTAATAAAATAACAAAGCCCCCTAAAATAAAAAAATGCCCTACCCTATTCTAAATTAAAAAAGTTCAAAGCTCTTTTACCTTAACAGCCCTGAACAGGGCCCTTTGCGGGGCATGCCCCAAAGAATTCAGCTCTTTTGCCTGTAAAAAAAACACATACAATACCCCCCCCAACATTACAACCCACCACCCACATACCCCTAATCTAACCCAAACCCCCCTTAAATAAACCTAACACTAAGCCCCTGAAGATCTTCCTACCTTATCTTCACCATACCAGGTTCACCGATCGGTCCTCGGAAGTGTTGATCCAAGTCCAAGCGGGGGGCTGAAGAGTGACGTCCATCTTCGGGCTGAAGTCTGGATCCAAGCGGCGGCTGAAGAAATCCATCATCGGGCCGAAGTCAGAAGTCCATCATTTGGATGAAGCCAATAGAATGCGAGCTCAATCTGATTGGCTGATCGGATCAGCCAATCGGATTGAACTTGATTCTGATTGGCTGATTCCATCAGCCAATCAGAATATTCCTACCTTAATTCCGATTGGCTGATAGAATCCTATCAGCCAATCGGAATTCGAGGGACGCCATCTTGGATGACGTCATTTAAAGGAACCGTCATTCGGCTAGTAGGCGTCGGTTGAAGAGGATGTTCCGCGTTGGCTTGGAAGAAGATGGCTCCGCTCCGCTCCAGAAGAAAGAAGATTGAAGATGCGGCTTGATAGAAGACTTCATCCCGATGATGGACTTCCGACTTCGGCCCGATGATGGATTTCTTCAGCCGCCGCTTGGATCCAGACTTCAGCCCGAGGATGGACGTCACTCTTCAGCCCCCCGCTTGGGCTTGGATCAACACTTCCGAGGACCGATCGGTGAACCTGGTATGGTGAAAATAAGGTAGGAAGATCTTCAGGGGCTTAGTGTTAGGTTTATTTAAGGGGGGTTTGGGTTAGATTAGGGGTATGTGGGTGGTGGGTTGTAATGTTGGGGGGGTGGTATTGTATGTGTTTTTTTTACAGGCAAAAGAGCTGAATTCTTTGGGGCATGCCCCGCAAAGGGCCCTGTTCAGGGCTGGTAAGGTAAAAGAGCTTTGAACTTTTTTAATTTAGAATAGGGTAGGGCATTTTTTTTATTTTGGGGGGCTTTGTTATTTTATTAGGGGGCTTAGAGTAGGTGTAATTAGTTTAAAATTGTTGTAATATTTTCCAATGTTTGTAAATATTTTTTTATTTTTTGTAACTTAGTTCTTTTTTATTTTTTGTACTTTAGTTAGTTTATTTAATTGTATTTTTTGTAGGTATTGTATTTAATTCATTTATTGATAGTGTAGTGTTAGGTTTAATTGTAGGTAATTGTAGGTATTTTATTTAATTTATTTATTGATAGTGTAGTGTTAGGTTTAATTGTAGATAATTGTAGATATTGTATTTAATTAATTTATTGATAGTGTAGTGTTAGGTTTAATTGTAACTTAGGTTAGGATATATTTTACAGGTAATTTTGTAATTATTTTAACTATTTTAGCTATTTAATAGTTCTTAACTATTTAATAGCTATTGTACCTGGTTAAAATAAATACAAAGTTGCCTGTAAAATAAATATTAATCCTAAAATAGCTATAATATAATTATAATTTATATTGTAGCTATATTAGGATTTATTTTACAGGTAAGTATTTAGCTTTAAATAGGAATAATTTATTTAATAAGAGTTAATTTATTTCGTTAGAATAAAATTATATTTAACTTAGGGGGGTGTTAAGGTTAGGGTTAAAATTAGCTTTAGGGGTTAAAAAATTTATTAGAGTAGCGGTGAGCTCCGATCGGCAGATTAGGGGTTAATACTTGAAGTTAGGTGTCGGCGATGTTAGGGAGGGCAGATTAGGGGTTAATACTATTTATTATAGGGTTATTGAGGCGGGAGTGAGGCGGATTAGGGGTTAATAACTTTATTATAGTAGTGGTGAGATCCGCTCGGCAGATTAGGGGTTAATAAGTGTAGGCAGGTGGAGGCGACGTTGAGGGGGGCAGATTAGGGGTTAATAAATATAATATAGGGGTCGGCGGTGTTAGGGGCAGCAGGTTAGGGGTACATAGCTATAATGTAGCTGGCGGCGATTTGCGGTCGGCAGATTAGGGGTTAATTATTGTAGGTAGCTGGCGGCGACGTTGTGGGGGGCAGGTTAGGGGTTAATAAATATAATATAGGGGTCGGCGGTGTTAGGGGCAGCAGATTAGGGGTACATTAGTATAACGTAGGTGGCGGTCGGCAGATTAGGGGTTAAAAAAATGTAATCGAGTGGTGGCGATGTGGGGGGACCTCGGTTTAGGGGTACATAGGTAGCTTATGGGTGTTAGAGTACTTTAGAGCACACTAGTTAAGAGCTTTATAAACCGGCGTTAGCCCAGAAAGCTCTTAACTACTGACTTTTTTCTGCGGCTGGAGTTTTGTCGTTAGATTTCTAACGCTCACTTCAGCCATGACTCTAAATACCGGAGTTAGAAAGATCCCATTGAAAAGATAGGATACGCAATTGACGTAAGGGAATCTGCGGTATGGAAAACTCGCGGCTGGAAAGTAAGCTTTAGACCCTTTCCTGACTGACTCCAAATACCGGCGGTAGCCTAAAACCAGCGTTAGGAGCCTCTAACGCTGGTTTTGACGGCTACCGCCAAACTCTAAATCTAGGCCCGCATGTTTTATTGTTATACTTTGTCACGGTAATCAGGCAGGCCATATAGACCTCCCCCGATAGGGGGAGTAACAGGGATTAAACTGCTAAGAATAGTACTACTTAACATAACCTAGTTACCATGGGTCCCAGACCGCATGTTTTATTATTATACTTTGTCAGGGTAATCAGGCAGGCCATATAGACCTCCCCCAATGTTAAGTAGTACTATTCTTAGCAGTTTAATCCCTGTTACTCCCCCTATCGGGGGAGGTCTATATGGCCTGCCTGATTACCCTGACAAAGTATAATAATAAAACATGCGGTCTGGGACCCATGGTAACTAGGTTGTGTTAAGTAGTACTATTCTTAGCAGTTTAATCCCTGTTACTTCCCCTATCGGGGGAGATCTATATGGCCTGCCTGATTACCCTGATAAAGTATAACAATAAAACATGCGGTCTGAGACCCATGGTAACTAGGTTGTGTTAAGTAGTACTATTCTTAGCAGTTTATTAACAGGGATTAAACTGCTAAGAATAGTACTACTTAACACAACCTAGTTACCATGGGTCTCAGACCCCATGTTTTATTGTTATACTTTATCAGGGTAATCAGGCAGGCCATATAGATCTCCCCCGATAGGGGGAGTAACAGGGATTAAACTGCTAAGAATAGTACTACTTAACACAACCTAGTTACCATGGGTCCCAGACCGCATGTTTTATTATTATACTTTGTCAGGGTAATCAGGCAGGCCATATAGACCTCCCCCGATAGGGGGAGTAACAGGGATTAAACTGCTAAGAATAGTATTACTTAACACAACCTAGTTACCATGGGTCCCAGACCGCATGTTTTATTGTTATACTTTGTCAGGGTAATCAATCGTATCTATCAAATATATATTGCATCTATTGATCTATGTAATTCGTATCTATCAAATGTATATTGCATCTTTTGATCTATGTAATTCGTATCCATCAAATGTATATTGCATCTATTGATCTATGTAATTCGTATCTATCAAATGTATATTGCATCTATTGATCTATGAAATTTGTATCTATCATATGTATATTGCATCTACTGATCTATTTAATCTATGTATCTATCAAATCTATCTATCTCGTGGTTGTGCAAATGGACTGTTTGCGGTTGTTTGCGGTGCGTTACATGGGGAGTTTGGTCTGTCACTGTGAAGCGGGCGTAAACATTACACTACCTGATCGATACAACATCATACCTGATGTTTTAAAGCACGTTATTCCAAACAATTTAGGAATGTTAGGTGATTTAGGCCCTTTATGGGTTAAAACCAGACTCTGCATCAACTATGTAATTTTCCGTGGGAGTTTTGCCATGGATCCCCTCCGGCATGCCACAGTCCAGGTGTTAGTCCCCTTGAAACAACTTTTCCATCACTATTGTGGCCAGAAAGAGTCCTTGTGGGTTTTAAAGTTCACCTGCCTATTGAAGTCAATGGCGGTTCGCCCGGTTCGCGAACATTTGCGGAAGTTCGAGTCCGCCGTTCGCGAACCGAAATTTTTAGGTTCGCGACATCACTAGTGTTAAATAACAGTCATCAATGTTTTGGTTATTCAGGTTTTTCCCAACTTTTTTATACCATTTCATTACTGTCCATGAACAAGCACATTTCTCTAAAGCTAATCTTTTATTTTTCATATGTTAATGTCCTAGAAATAGATTGATTTATACCTCAACAAACAATATCTAATAGAAAGTTATTTTTATATTTATTTGTTTTAAATGTGTACTTTTAAATGTGTACTTGTAAATTAATGTGTACTTGTATTTCTAGGAGTCATATATATTTTTTATAATTATTATTAATGCTAGAATTTGTACATATATCCTTGCACATACGTGTGTGTGTGTATATATATATATATATATATATATATATATATATATATGTGTGTGTGTTATGTCAGAAATGTAAATGTATTATTATTCTGAGAAGGAATAATTGCGAATATAAAATGTAATCAGAGTATCATATGTATTTATTTGTAATCAATGGATATTTTAATAGCTGGGCCAGTTTTCTCTCTGCACCTGTCTAACCCCTCCTGATTGCAATCTATTTTTAAAAACCACACCTACACAAGTGTTATTAAAATGGGCTGGCATATAAGATGACATTTGTTACTGAAAAAGAAATTAAAGAGAAGAAATACACTGAAAATAGCATGTCAGTAAAGAGGTGATTTTAATTTCTGCTGCATCTGAATCATGACAGTTTAAAGTTAGGTGGGCTATCCCTTTGAGCTATCAGCTTTAGATTATATTGAATCAAACATCAATTAAAATTTTAAAATCCTTGTGTAAAATATTACACTGTGTGTCCTAATGTCAGCATCAATGTTTATCTTAATACTAATTTCACATATACATACTTTCAAAGTATAATACGCAATGTAACAATATACAATGTAACAAATGGCATTTACAAGTTCTGATGAGTGATCAATGACACAAGTATCGAGCATTTTGATTCGTTAAAGATAGTTTATAATGTGTATTTGAATCAGATTGGCTGATGTCATAAATTATGTGATTATGCATATTCCAATCAAAAGTAGTGGAAACATTCACTAGTGTGTGGGTTGTTTAGGAGTTTGCGTCATAATTGGTGCGAAAGTGTTGAGTCAAAGTTGAAGTGGAGAGTGGGACTTGTATTAAATGGCTTAAGCATGGTGCACATAGATTTTTCCAAAAAATAAAAAAGGAACGGCTAGATTTAGAGTTTTGTTGGTATCGACCCGCGTAGCTAATGCCGGCTTTTTTCTGGCCGCACCATAAAAATAACTCTGGTATTGAGAGTCCACAGAATGGCTGCGTTAGGCTCCAAAAAGGGAGCGTAGAGCATAATTTAACGCCACTCCAACTCTCGATACCAGAGTTGCTTACGGACGCGGCCAGCTTCAAAAACGTGCTCGTGCACGATTCCCCCATAGGAAACAATGGGGCTGTTTGAGCTGAAAAAAAACCTAACACCTGCAAAAAAGCCGCGTTCAGCTCCTAACGCAGCCCCATTGTTTTCTATGGGGAAACACTTCCTACGTCTGCACCTAACACCCTAACATGTACCCCGAGTCTAAACACCCCTAACCTTATACTTAGTAACCCCTAATCTTCCGCCCCCGCTATCGCTGACCCCTGCATATTATTTTTAACCCCTAATCTGCCGCTCCGTAAACCGCCGCTACTTACATTATCCCTATGTACCCCTAATCTGCTGCCCCTAACACCGCCGACCCCTATATTATATTTATTAACCCCTAATCTGCCCCCCACAACGTCGCCTCCACCTGCCTACACTTATTAACCCCTAATCTGCCGAGCGGACCGCACCGCTATTATAATAAAGTTATTAACCCCTAATCCGCCTCACTAACCCTATAATAAATAGTATTAACCCCTAATCTGCCCTCCCTAACATCGCCGACACCTAACTTCAATTATTAACCCCTAATCTGCCGACCGGAGCTCACCGCTATTCTAATAAATGTATTAACCCCTAAAGCTAAGTCTAACCCTAACACTAACACCCCCTTAAGTTAAATATAATTTTAATCTAACGAAATTAATTAACTCTTATTAAATAAATTATTCCTATTTAAAGCTAAATACTTACCTGTAAAATAAATCCTAATATAGCTACAATATAAATTATAATTACATTGCAGCTATTTTTGGATTAATATTTATTTTACAGGCAACTTTGTAATTATTTTAACCAGGTACAATAGCTATTAAATAGTTAAGAACTATTTAATAGTTACCTAGTTAAAATAATTACAAAATTACCTGTAAAATAAATCCTAACCTAAGTTACAATTAAACCTAACACTATACTATCATTAAATTAATTAAATAAAATACCTACAATTACCTACAATTAAACCTAACACTACACTATCAATACATTAATTAAATACAATATCTACAAATAACAACAATGAAATAAACTAACTAAAGTACAAAAAATAAAAAAGAACTAAGTTACAAAAAATAAAAAAATATTTACAAACATAAGAAAAATATTACAACAATTTTAAACTAATTACACCTACTCTAAGCCCCCTAATAAAATAACAAAGACCCCCCAAAATAAAAAATGCCCTACCCTATTCTAAATTACTAAAGTTAAAAGCTCTTTTACCTTACCAGCCCTGAACAGGGCCCTTTGCGGGGCATACCCCAAGAATTTCAGCTCTTTTGCCTGTAAAAAAAAACATACAATACCCCCCCAACATTACAACCCACCACCCACATACCCCTAATCTAACCCAAACCCCCCTTAAATAAACCTAACACTAAGCCCCTGAAGATCATCCTACCTTGTCTTCACCCTACCAGGTTCACCGATCCGTCCTGAAGAGCTCCTCCGATGTCCTGATCCAAGCCCAAGCGGGGGCTGAAGATGTCCATGATCCGGTCGAAGTCTTCATCCAAGCGGGGCAGAAGAGGTCTTCCATCCGATTGAAGTCTTCATCCAGGCGGCATCTTCTATCGTCATCCATCCGGAGCGAAGCTGCAGCATCCTGAAGACCTCCGACGCGGAACATCCATCCTGCCCGACGACTGAACGACGAATGACGGTTCCTTTAAATGACGTCATCCGAGATGGCGTCCCTCGAATTCCGATTGGCTGATAGGATTCTATCAGCCAATCGGAATTAAGGTAGGAATATTCTGATTGGCTGATGGAATCAGCCAATCAGAATCAAGTTCAATCCGATTGGCTGATCCAATCAGCCAATCAGATTGAGCTTGCATTCTATTGGCTGATCGGAACAGCCAATAGAATGCGAGCTCAATCTGATTGGCTGATTGGATCAGCCAATCGGATTGAACTTGAATCTGATTGGCTGATTCCATCAGCCAATCAGAATATTCCTACCTTAATTCCGATTGGCTGATAGAATCCTATCAGCCAATCGGAATTCGAGGGACGCCATCTTGGATGACGTCATTTAAAGGAACCGTCATTCGTCGTTCAGTCGTCGGGCAGGATGGATGTTCCGCGTCGGAGGTCTTCAGGATGCTGCCGCTTCGCTCCGTATGGATGACGATAGAAGATGCCGCCTGGATGAAGACTTCAATCGGATGGAAGACCTCTTCTGCTCCGCTTGGATGAAGACTTCGACCGGATCATGGACATCTTCAGCCCCCCGTTTGGGCTTGGATCAGGACATCGGAGGAGCTCTTCAGGACGGATCGGTGAACCTGGTAGGGTGAAGACAAGGTAGGATGATCTTCAGGGGCTTAGTGTTAGGTTTATTTAAGGGGGGTTTGGGTTAGATTAGGGGTATGTGGGTGGTGGGTTGTAATGTTGGGGGGGGGGTATTGTATGTTTTTTTTTACAGGCAAAAGAGCTGAAATTCTTGGGGCATGCCCCGCAAAGGGCCCTGTTCAGGGCTGGTAAGGTAAAAGAGCTTTTAACTTTAGTAATTTAGAATAGGGTAGGGCATTTTTTATTTTGGGGGTCTTTGTTATTTTATTAGGGGGCTTAGAGTAGGTGTAATTAGTTTAAAATTGTTGTAATATTTTTCTTATGTTTGTAAATATTTTTTTATTCTTTGTAACTTAGTTCTTTTTTATTTTTTGTACTTTAGTTAGTTTATTTCATTGTAGTTATTTGTAGATATTGTATTTAATTAATGTATTGATAGTGTAGTGTTAGGTTTAATTGTAGGTAATTGTAGGTATTTTATTTAATTAATTTAATGATAGTATAGTGTTAGGTTTAATTGTAACTTAAGTTAGGATTTATTTTACAGGTAATTTTGTAATTATTTTAACTAGGTAACTATTAAATAGTTCTTAACTATTTAATAGCTATTGTACCTGGTTAAAATAATTACAAAGTTGCCTGTAAAATAAATATTAATCCTAAAATAGCTACAATGTAATTATAATTTATATTGTAGCTATATTAGGATTTATTTTACAGGTAAGTATTTAGCTTTAAATAGGAATAATTTATTTAATAAGAGTTAATTAATTTCGTTAGATTAAAATTATATTTAACTCAGGGGGGTGTTAGTGTTAGGGTTAGACTTAGCTTTAGGGGTTAATACATTTATTAGAATAGCGGTGAGCTCCGGTCGGCAGATTAGGGGTTAATAATTGAAGTTAGGTGTCGGCGATGTTAGGAAGGGCAGATTAGGGTTTAATACTATTTATTATAGGGTTAGCGATGCAGATTAGGGGTTAATAACTTTATTATAGTAGCGGTGCGGTCCTCTCGGCAGATTAGGGGTTAATAAGTGTAGGCAGGTGGAGGCGACGTTGAGGGGGGGCAGATTAGGGGTTAATAAATATAATATAGGGGTCGGCGGTGTTAGGGGCAGCAGATTAGGGGTACATAGCTATAATGTAGGTGGCGGCGCTTTGCGGTCGGCAGATTAGGGGTTAATTATTGTAGGTAGCTGGCGGCGACGTTGTGGGGGGCAGGTTAGGGGTTAATAAATATAATACAGGGGTCGGCGGTGTTAGGGGCAGCAGATTAGGGGTACATTAGTATAACGTAGGTGGCGGTCGGCAGATTAGGGGTTAAAAAAATTTAATCGAGTGGCGGCGATGTGGGGGGGCCTCGGTTTAGGGGTACATAGGTAGTTTATGGGTGTTAGTGTACTTTAGGGCACAGTAGTTAAGAGCTTTATGAACCGGCGTTAGCCCAAAAAGCTCTTAACTCCTGGTTTTTTTCTGCGGCTGGAGTTTTGTCGTTAGATTTCTAACGCTCACTTCAGCCACGACTCTAAATACCGGAGTTAGAAAGATCCCATTGAAAAGATAGGATACGTAATTTACGTAAGGGGATCTGCGGTATGGAAACGTCGCGGCTGAAAAGTGAGCGTTAGACCCTTTTTTGACTGACTCCAAATACCGGCGGTAGCCTAAAACCAGCGTTAGGAGCCTCTAACGCTGGTTTTCACGGCTACCGCCAAACTCTAAATCTAGGCCGAAGTTAGCTATATTATGTTGTGCATTTATTTCATTTTTATCTCTATATCTATTAGTGCAATAAGTTTGGGGCAAAACTTTGCACCACATTTTGATAAATAATGAGAGACAAAGTTATAACATAATCCATAAGTAGTAATTTATTTTTCATTTTTATCCCTATATCTACTAGTGCACCAAATGTGGAGCAATAATATTGTTTGATTTAGAAAGGGTATACAATTTTAATAAAGTTTCTAATTTACTTTTATTATGTAATATACTTCATTCTCTTGCAGCATCGAACATAATCTTTCTGTGTTTTCAGACTCCCATTGAGTTCTATGGCATCCCCAACCTCAGGGGTGGCAGACTGAAAACTAGGTACACTGAGTCTGAAAGACTTAAGCGTAAATGTAGAATTTTTGATAACTTAGTGAGAGTTTCGAATAGTGTCAATTGGGACGTGAATGAACACAATACAGCTTGAATACCACAGTTTTCAACTCTCATTGATCTGCGTCGGATTGAGATTGCGGGATTGTATATTACGTCACAAATTTCAACATTTGCCGATCTTGACGCAAATGATAACTATGGCGGATCAATCTCGCGACAATTACAATGCCTAATTCCAGTGTATTTTCAGTTGTCGCTTTGATAAATATGCCCCATAAGGCATACGCTGTCGGCATTTAACATTGCACAAGCATTTCTGGTGAAATGCTTGTGCAATGCCACCCCCTGCACATTTGAGGCATTGCAAATTGCAGGCGGACCTGAAACTTCGGGGGTAGATTGTAGCATCTGCTGCTTAATAAATCTACTCCATAGTGTAAAGTGTAATGGTTAAAAACAAATATGCACAAAAACACAACATAAATACATTATTAAGGGGCCATGCCCATGATACCTAAATGTTAAAACACTGGAAAGTGATGCAGCATAGCTGTAAATAGCTGACCAGAAAATATCACCTAAACATCTCTATGTAAAAAAAGAAAGATATTTTACCTCCAAAGTTCCTCAGTAGCTGTCAGATTTATATGACAGATTTAAAGGACTATGGTAAGGTAATCTATGAATAAACGAAATGTATGGTTTGTAGCTGAATTATGCTAGGACCCAAAAATAATACTGCAACATAATTTGGGATAATCAGCATTCAGCTATTAATACAGAAAAGTATAATTCTTATACAGAGAGTAATGGATCAGAGTATAAGATTAAAGATTGTGCAAAGTCCAGGTAAATTAGTACTCATAGAAAGCTGCAGAATACGTTATACAGGATAAATTAATAAAAGAGGTTCTGCTCAGCATTACAGGCTGAAGTTAATAAATGCAAGCAAATAGGTAACAAAGTACTTGCAGTTAACTTGATACATACAGCAAAGAGGTGGTTGATGGTATAACAAAAAGGAAACAGTGTATCAGAATGTTACCAGTATCAGAGGTAAAAAGTACTTGCGGTTTCTTATGCAGTAAAGGCTGGAAGGCTTTGTGCTGTGAGCTTTCTGCAGTTGAGTTCAGGGAAATTCATAGTATTTGCACAAGGAAAAAAGGAGAGAGACCGTGTCTGCCAGAGTACAAAATGAAAAGTTAGCTTGAAGAGCCACAATTCAGAATAGTGCTGAGAGGTATTCCAGCTGTAGGCAATATGACCAGAATAATCAAGCAAAGTTACTAGGAGGAAGTGAGGTTAAATAGGCTGGTGAGTGAAAAAGGGAGGACCCATTTTAAAGGGATATTACAGATTCCCCTTCACAAGGGATCCTCTCCGAGGATCAAAGAGAAGGTTTATGTGGGTACCTGATATGAAAAGTCGTAAGAAGCTTAGGAGCATGTACATCATTAATAGGAACCTATGTATCTTCTTCAGGGCCGTAACCCTTCCATCTTATCAAATACTCAAGTTTTTTCCGCTGAAGGCGAGAATCAAGGATGAATTCAATCTCAAATTCTTCATGATCATCAAATTGGATAGGAGGTTGATGAGGTTTGGTGCGATTGGAAGGATGATAAGGTTTTAGGAGTGAAACGTGGAATGATGGATGGATTTTATAAGAATCTGGAAGATCTAATACAACTTTACTGGCATTTAATATCTTATTTTATAGAAAAAGGACCTATAAACTGGTGACCCAATATTTTGGAGGGAAGGATGAGTTTCAAGTATTTGGTAGAGAGTCAGACTAAATCTCCCAGTTTGTAGTTTGGACTTGGACAGTATTTTAGATCATAGTAGTGTTTTTGGTTGGATTTAGCTCCTGTTAAATGAAGTTTTAGTAGATCCAATCCTGCTTTTAGAAATGTAGAATAGTCCTTTGCTCCTGGAGAATTGATGTTAGTTTGGGATAAGGAGATGATTCTGGGATGGTAACCATAGGTGGCAAGAAACTGAGTTGTTTTAGTGGAAGTAGAAATGGAGTTATTATACAAGAATTCAGCCATGGGTAGGTAGGATAACCAGTCGTCTTGTAAGTGAGTTATGTAGCATCTGAGGTATTGTTCAAGGATCTGGTTTACCCTTTCTGTAAGTCCATTGGTCTGTGGATGGTAAGAAGTAGAGAACTTGGGAAGTATTTTGATTATCCAACAAAGTGCTTTCCAGAAATGTGATGTGAATTGGCTTCCGCGATCAGTTATTATAGAGGTAGGTAAACCATGTAACTTTACAACATGGGTCATAATAGCAATGGCAGTTTCTTTTGCATTTGGTAGTTTTCTCAATGGAATAAAGTGGGCTAATTTGGTGGGATGATCCACTATAACAAGTATTGTATTGTGATGTTGGGATGGTGGAAGTTCCACAATGGAATCCATTGAGACTGTGTAATATCTGTAATAAATACCTTCAAAATTTTGTGTGTATCTATTATGTAACCTTTTTGAGTGGAAGATCAGAAGTTACATAAAAGAGTTGATATTAGCCAAACGAAGTTATACTGAAAACAATGAGTTATGGCAACAGTAAAAAACGGTTAGGCTTTGCAAAGTACAAGATACTAAGAAATCAAACAGTACCTTTAATTCCTTTTAGGAATATGTAGCTAGAGTCCCAGGGAAGGATAATGGCTATTAGGTGAATAGCAGACAGCGGATTAGAAGAGAGCGGTTCCGGCGTTGATCCGTTAGTGCTGCAGAGGGAGAGAGAGACGCTTACCGCACTGTGGCCGTAGCTGATGACGTAGTCGGCTGTTTCACAGAGTTCTCTAACACTTCCTAATAGCAGATGCCGGCAACAGTGTAGCGGTTGCGGAGAGGATGCTGTAATCTCTAGCTGTTAATAGAAAAGTGACAAGGTAAGTGTAAACCACTTGAGGCTGACAGAGAATGGAAATCGCAAAGAGACTTCAATTAACCAGCAATGGACTGCTGGGAGGAAGTTCCTTATAAAGGAGGAAGGTGACGATCCTTAAAGGTACAGTAAAACAGTTTCAGAGTGAGGAACCTTACATAGGCCCCCCCCCAAGGAAACCACAGCGAGGTTTCACGGACGAGGTCTGTCCGGGTGTCTCCGATGGAATAGGGAGACAAGACAGGGAGCAGAGAGGTTGGAAGCCGGTTCCCAGGAATCTTCTTCATGTCCATAACCCAACCAATGGACAAGATAGTAGAGTTGACCACGAAGAAGACGAGAATCAAGAATGCTATGAACCTGATATTCCTCTTGAGGGTCCGACCCTACCAAGTCAGGTTGAGAAACGGGAGTAGGAACATCAGAACCACACGGTTTCACCAAGGAAACATGGAAGGTAGGATGGATCCGGAAAGTGGGTGGAAGATCCAAAGTAACAGCAACAGGACTAGGAACAGAAGAGATAGTATAAGGACCAATGTAAGTTCTACCCAATTTCCTACAGGGATAGCCCAACTTCAAGTTCCTAGTGGAGAGCCAGACCCGTTGTCCAACGGTATACTGCGGAGCTGCCCTATGTCTGAGGTTGTAATACTTGCTCTGAGAAGCCTGGGCTTCAAGAATATGAGCCCTCACGGAAGAAAATATGCGTGAAATCTCATTCACTGTATCGTTCACCTGTGGACAAGGTGAATCAATCCTGGGTAATAGATCACTACGGGGATGAAGTCCATAGTTAATGTAAAAGGGGCTGAAACCAGTGGAAGAGCTTACATGATTGTTAAGTGCAAACTCCGCCAAAGGCAAATAAGATGCCCAAGTATCCTGCTCTTGAGAGCAGTAACATCTCAGATACTGCTCGACGATTTGATTCATTCGTTCAGTTTGCCCGTTTGACTGCGGGTGAAAAGAGGTCGTGAGGCATTGTTCAATATGCAAAGCTTTACAAAGATGTCTCCAGAACCTGGATGTGAACTGCGTCCCCCTGTCACTGACTACAGATTTCGGTATTCCATGCAACCGAATCACCTCTCGAACAAAAAGTTCAGCTGTATGCTTAGATGTAGGAAGAGCAGTAGTGGGGATGAAATGGACCATTTTAGAAAATAGGTCGGTGATAACAAAGATAGTAGTAAACCCATTAGACCTGGGTAGTTCAACGATAAAGTCCATGGAGACCTTATCCCATGGTCTCAAAGGGGCTTGAAGTGGTTGTAGGAATCCGATTGGACGTTGTTTCGAATGTTTTGAAGTAGCACAGATAGTACAATTAGATAAAAAGGATTGAACTGATTTTCTGATTCCAGGCCACCAATAAGAACGGAGGATGAGTTCAGTGGTTTTATTGGCACCCATATGACCAGCTAAAGGTGAGTCATGAACAGTTTTTAATACTAAAGGTCTGAAGGAAGCTGGTATGTACAATCTCTTTTCTTTATACATCAACCCATCGGTGTGCATAGTAAGACCATCTGTAGGTCTATCGGCCTCAGATGTTTGAGCAAGTTTCATCTGTGGTACAAAATCTCCTATATAACCAAGAATACAGTGTCGAGAAATTATAGTGGTTGGCGTAAGGTCGTGTGTAGTTATTGGATGTTGTCTAGATAGAGCATCGGCCTTTCCATTCTTTTCGCCGGGTCTATAAGTAATGATATAGTTAAACCTTGAGAAATAAAGACTCCATCTCAGTTGCCTGGAGGAAAGGGTTTTATTGGTTTGCAGATATTGGAGGTTTTTATGATCAGTAAATATTACAATGGGGTGAACAGCACCCTCCAATAGATGTCTCCAGTGATCAAATGAACTTTTAATCGCCAATAACTCTTTTTCACCGACAGGATAATTAATTTCGGCAGGTTGTAGAATCCTGGAGAAATAAGCCACTGGATGCAATGGATCCTTGAATGATGGTCTTTGGGAAAGGATTGCACCGATTGCGTATTCGGATGCGTCTACCTCCAAGACGAATTGATGGTTCATATCTGGAATCTTTAAGATGGGAGCTGTAGAAAATCTTTCCTTAAGGATTTCAAAAGATTTTTGAGCTTCAGGAGTCCAACGGAAAGTGTTATGTATCTTTGTGAGTTCTGTGAGAGGTTTGGCGATTGCAGCAAAACCAGGAATAAACTTCCTGTAGAAGTTAGAGAAACCCAGGAAGCGTTGAGTTTCTTTCCTAGTGCTAGGAATTGGCCACTCCAGAACAGCTTGTACCTTTTTATTGTCCATAGAGATACCATGTACAGTGATATGGTAACCTAGAAAAGTGATATCTTGGGTTTCAAAAATACATTTTTCAAGTTTAGCATATAAACTATTTTTTCTTAATCTGTTTAGTACTTCTTTGACATGAGTTCTATGTTGGTCAATAGTTTGTGAGTATATTAAAATGTCATCTAAGTAGACGACGATATACACATCCAATATGTCTCTGAAAACGTCGTTAATGAAACACTGAAATGTTGCTGGGGCATTACAAAGCCCGAATGGCATTACAGTATACTCATATAGACCATATCTGGTCCTAAATGCTGTAAGCCATTCATCTCCAGCTCTCATTCTGATAAGATTATAGGCGCCCCTAAGATCCAATTTGGTGAAAACTGAGGCGCCACGCAATCTTTCTATCAGTTCAGGAATTAATGGAAGAGGGTACCTATTTTTCCTTGTGCGTTTATTAAGCTCTCTATAATCTATAATAGGTCTAAGAGAACCGTCTTTGTTGGTAACAAAGAACATGCCTGCCCCAGCAGGTGATGTACTGGGTCTGATAAACCCTTTTTTAAGGTTCTCGTCGATATAATTTTTCAAATGCTCTAATTCAGGTTTTGACAAGGGATAGAGATGTCCAAATGGAATAGAGACACCTGGAAGCAGATCAATAGGGCAATCGTATGCCCTGTGGGGTGGTAAAGATTCTGCTTCTTTTTTGTCAAACACGTCAGTAAATTCAGAATACTGAGGGGGTATTTTACTTTCTGAATCAGTCAGAGACAAACAAAAGGAATTACTAGATGTAGGATTGGTGTTCTGAATCTCTGGGAATGTAATGGTAAGACAAGACCAGTTGATAAGTGGTTTATGAAGACTTAACCATTGAATTCCAAGAATGACCTTGAACATAGGGGAGCAGATAACATCTAAACTTATTTGTTCAGTGTGTTTCTGTACTGTGTGTAATTGAAGGGGAATGGTTTGATGAGTGAGAGGACCACTAGGTAAAAGAGTACCATCAATAACCTTCACAGATACAGGGATGTGCTTAGTGATCAAAGGAATTTTATTAACTTTCACAAAATTCACGTCAATGAAATTACCACAAGACCCTGTGTCAATTATGGCTGTAGTCCGGATCTTGTAGTGTTCCCACTGTAAAGAGATGGGTAGAGTTAGATATTTAATGGTAGTAGTCTTGGAGAAAAAACTAGTTAGAGTAAGATCATCCTTACCCAATTTCTGTTTCGCCAATAAGGGGCAGTCCTTTACCTCGTGCTTAGGGGAAGCACAATATAAACATAGGTTCAGAGTTTTCCTTCTAGATTTCTCTTGTGTAGATAGGGGACCTTTAATGAAGCCTATCTCCATGGGTTGTGGGGAATCTTTCCCAAGAGAAAGAGTAGGTAGTGCAGGAGCTTTTTTTGTGAACCCAGATCTTTCAGATCGTCTCTCCCTTAAACGCCGATCAATGGATATGGACACCGTATACAACTCCTCTAAAGTGTCAGGTATTCCAATTCGCGATAGTTCATCTTTAAGCTCCTCACTCAATCCCAGACTAAACTGATTCCTCAGTGATATCTCATTCCACAATGAATCAGTAGCAAAGATCTTAAACTGAGTTATGTAAGTTTCAACAGCATTTTTATTTTGTTTCAGAGCTCTAAGGTTATTTTCTGCTGAGATTTGCTTATAAGGATCATCGTAGAGTGTGGACATTTCTGTAAAGAAAGCGTCCAGAGATCCTAGGATAGGATCCTGTTTTTCAAAAAAGGTGTCTGCCCATGCCCTGGGCTCACCTCTTAAATAAGAAATGACGGTTAGCACTCTAATTCTTTCAGAGGCGTATGTTTTAGGTTTTAGTTCAAACAATAACATACATGAGTTCCTGAACTCTCTGAATTGAGAGCGATTGCCAGAAAATTTCTCCGGTGTAGAAACAGCAGGTTCAGGATGATGTTCATTCTGGCTTGATTTAATAGCTAGTGTTTCCCTAAGACAGGCTTTTAGGGCCTGGTTTTCTATCTGTAATTCTTGAAATGAGCTGGCGAGCATGTCAACCCTATCTGATAAGTTTTTTAGGTGTTCAGACATAGCACCCAACTCCATTTTGTTTAGTTGTATAGGTTTAAACAGGACAATATAAACAGAATTCAGGAATAGTGAGTTTACTTTTAAATCCTGTATTTCTTTTTATGGCTGGTTAATTATGTAATATCTGTAATAAATACCTTCAAAATTTTGTGTGTATCTATTATGTAACCTTTTTGAGTGGAAGATCAGAAGTTACATAAAAGAGTTGATATTAGCCAAACGAAGTTATACTGAAAACAATGAGTTATGGCAACAGTAAAAAACGGTTAGGCTTTGCAAAGTACAAGATACTAAGAAATCAAACAGTACCTTTAATTCCTTTTAGGAATATGTAGCTAGAGTCCCAGGGAAGGATAATGGCTATTAGGTGAATAGCAGACAGCGGATTAGAAGAGAGCGGTTCCGGCGTTGATCCGTTAGTGCTGCAGAGGGAGAGAGAGACGCTTACCGCACTGTGGCCGTAGCTGATGACGTAGTCGGCTGTTTCACAGAGTTCTCTAACACTTCCTAATAGCAGATGCCGGCAACAGTGTAGCGGTTGCGGAGAGGATGCTGTAATCTCTAGCTGTTAATAGAAAAGTGACAAGGTAAGTGTAAACCACTTGAGGCTGACAGAGAATGGAAATCGCAAAGAGACTTCAATTAACCAGCAATGGACTGCTGGGAGGAAGTTCCTTATAAAGGAGGAAGGTGACGATCCTTAAAGGTACAGTAAAACAGTTTCAGAGTGAGGAACCTTACAGACTGTTGTCCATGGGATGTCTGGAATGGGAATAGGATTTAAGAATCCAACTGGGTTTCTATGATCAGATTTGTTTCTAGCACAGGTTTCACATGTGATCACATACTTGTATATGGTTTGGTCTATCTGGGGCCACCAGAAATACCTTTTGATTAACTCTTTAGTCTTATAGATTCCTGGATGTCCAGATAAGGGTGTATCATGAAATTGCTGTAAAATAGAATCTCTTATTGAGGGTGGGATGTATAATTTGTGCTGATGGTAGTACAAACCAGAGGAGTCTTTTGTTATCTGTGTGTTAGTTGGAGGGGGTTCCGTCTTTAAGGTCTTAAGAACTTCTTTTTCTAGGGGACTTAATAGTCCTATAATTTTGTTTGATGTTATAAGCTGCATGGTGGTGTTTGCTAGCGGTGTGGAGTCATAAATACGTGATAAAGCATCTGCCTTTGTGTTTTGTGTACCTGGTCTATAGGTTATTAAAAAATTCAAACCTATCTAGAAAGAGTGCCCATCTTACTTGGTGAGAGAAGAGTGTTTTATTTTTTCTAAGATATTGGAGATTTTTATGATCTGTGTATATTAGGAAGGGTTTAGAAGTACCTTCTAAGATGTGTCTCCATGTTTCTAAGGCAGACTTAATGGCTAAGAGTTCCTTATCTCTGATTGAATCATTCACTTCTGCTGGTAGTAAAGACCTGGAGTAAAAGGAAACTGGATGTTCTTTATTTTTTTCATCTTTCTGCTGAGACAGAACAGCACCAATACCTGTGTTTGAAGCATCAACTTCCACAATAAACTGACAATTATAGTCTGGGAGATTCAAAATAGGTGCGGAAACAAACGCCTTTTTTAAGGTAAGAAATGCTTGTTCGGCTTCAGGAGACCAGATAAATTTATTTTTGTGTTTAGTCAGGTTAGTCAAAGGTTTGATGAGGATTGAAAAATTAAAGATAAATCTCCTATGAAAATTGGAAAACCCCAGAAATATTTGTAAGGATTTAACAGAAGTGGGTCTTGGCCAATTTGAGATAGCGGATAATTTATCTGGATCTATCTGTATCTTATCAATAGTGATAATGTAACCTAAAAATGTAATTTTTTTGGACATGGAACTGGCATTTTTCCAGTTTTGCAAAGAGTCTATGCGTTTGAAGGCATGTCAAGACCCATCTAACAAGCTTCACATGCTCTTGATGTTTTTTTGCATATATGAGGATGTCATCAAGATAGATAACAACACAGACATCAATTATATCCTTAAAAATATCATTCACATAATACTGGAAAGTCGCCATATCTTGTCCTGAAAGCCGTCTTCCACCCATCTCCCTCCTTCATTCTGATCAGGTCATATGCACCTTTTAGATCCAACTTAGTGTAAATCGTAGCACCATTAAGGTGTTCAAGAAGTTTGGGGATGAGTGGAAGCGGATAACGTTTTTTTACGGTGACTGAATTAAAAGCTCTATAATCTATAATTGGCCTTAAAGTGTTATCCTTATTTCTGACAAAGAAAAATCCCACAGCCGCTGGGGAGGTGAAAGGAGTGATAAATCCCTTTTTAAGGTTTTCATCGAGATATTCTCTTAAATGATGGAGCTCTTTCTGTGAGAGTGGGTATATCTTACCATAGGGTATCTTAGAGCCTGCAGGGATATCTATAGGACAGTTATATATCCTGTGTGGGGGAAGAGATTCTGCTTCATTAAGATCAAAAACATCCTTCAAGTCATGGTATTCAGGTAGAATGGTAACCTCTAAACTGCCTATAACCTGGTGAGGAAAACAGGTGGAAATGCAATACTGGGACTGGAAATTAATATTGTTTTTTGACCAATCAATGTTAGGGTTATGCTGATATAACCAAGGATAACCAAGTATGATAGTATGAAGTGAAGTGGGTATTATGTCAAACGTGGCATATTCAGTGTGACCGCAAGCAGTGGATATCAGTAATGGTATCGTGTGATGAGTTATCGGACCCTTTTGAATTAAAGACCCATCAATGACTTTTACAAACAGTGGATGCTGCTTCAATAAAGTGGGAATTTTATTATTTTTAACAAATTCTGAATCAATAAAGAGACCGAAAGCACCGGAATCTATTATAGCTTCAGTCCTGATCTGCTGTTGATCCCACTGTAAGGACAAAGAGAGAGTCAGATGAGATGTCATTTTTGTAGGTGTAAGACTATTTATACATTTTTACTTACCCTTCTTTTGACGGTGTAATATAGGACAAGAAGAAACAGTATGCTCTTTGTTCGCACATTGGGGCCTAGTTATCAAGCCGTCAACCTCAAATACGCTGGAATTCCGCAGCGTATTTGTGGCGAGGCTGATTCGCCTTAGTTATCAAAGGCTCGAGACCGGCAAAAGTAGAATTTTGTGACTTAAACTTCGATCCGCCGGACTCAGTCCGACACAGATCGATTCTTACGTCACTCCAGATGTTCCGCACACAAGTGCGGCACAATCTCACTACTTTTGCTAGTTATCAAATGACTAGCAGGTACGCTCTGCACTTTTACGGCCCAGCGTACCTGGTTTTCAAACCGCCACCCCTGGAGGCGGCGGATCCCATAGGAATCAATGGGAGTCTGACCATAGCGAAAGTACAAGTTCGCTGCTGCCAGACATCCCATTGATTCCTATGGGAGCTGTCTACACCTAACACCCTAACATGTACCCCGAGTCTAAACACCACTAATCTGTCCCCCCTACACCGCCGCAACTAAATAAATGTATTACCCCCTAAACCGCCGCTCCCGGAGCCCACCGCAAGCTACTCTATACATATTAACCCCTAAACCGCCGCTCCCGGAGCCCACCGCAACTATAATAAATGTATTAACCCCTAAACCGCCGCTCCCTGAACCCGCCGCAACTATAATAAATGCATTAACCCCTAAACCGCCACTCCCTGAACCCGCCGCAACCTATATTAAATGTATTAACCCCTATCCTGCCCCCCCTACACCGTCGTCACCTATAATACATTTATTAACCCCTAATCTGCCCCCCCTACACCGTCGCCACCTATAATAAATTTATTAAACCCTATCCTGCCCCCCACTACGCCGCCGCCATTGTAATAAAATTATTAACCCCTAAACCTAAGTCTAACACTAACCCTAACGCCCCCCTAACTTAAATAGTAATTAAATAAATCTAAATAATATTTCTATTATTAACTAAATTAATCCTATTTAAAACTAAATACTTACCTATAAAATAAACCCTAATATAGCTACAATATAAATAATAATTATATTGTAGCTATTTTAGGATGAATATTTATTTTATAGGCAACTTTCAATTTATTTTAACTAGGTACAATAGCTATTAAATAGTTATTAACTATTTAATAGCTACCTAGCTAAAATAAACTGAAATTTACCTGTAAAATAAATCCTAACCTAAGTTACAATTACACCTAACACTACACTATACTTTAATAAATTATTCCTATTTAAAACTAAATACTTACCTGTAAAATAAACCCTAAGATAGCTACAATGTAATTAATAATTATATTGTAGCTATCTTAGGATTTATATTTATTTTACAGGTAACTTTGTATTTATTTTAGCTAGTTAGAATAGTTATTAAATAGTTATTAACTATTTAATAACTACCTAGCTAAAAGAAATACAAAATTACCTGTAAAATAAATCCTAACCTAAGTTACAATTAAACCTAATACTACACTATCATTAAATTAATTAAATAAACTACCTACAAATAACTACAATTAAATACAATTACATAAACTAACTAAAGTACAAAAAATAAAAAAAGCTAAGTTACAAAAAATAAAAAAATAAGTTACAAACATTTAAAAACATATTACAACAATTTTAAGCTACTTACACCTAATCTAAGCCCCCTAATAAAATAACAACCCCCCCCCAAAATAAAAAAATGCCCTACCCTATTCTACATTAAAAAATTTCAAAGCTCTTTTACCTTACCAGCCCTTAAAAGGGCCTTTTGTGGGGGCATGCCCCAAAGAAAACAGCTCTTTTGCCTGTAAAAGAAAAATACAACCCCCCCAACATTAAAACCCACCACCCACATACCCCTAATCTAACCCAAACCCCCCTTACAAAAACCTAACACTAATCCCCTGAAGATCATCCTACCTTGAGTCGTCTTCACTCAGCCAAGCAGCGATGGAACCGAAGTGGACATCCGGAGCGGAAGAAGTTAATCCTCCAATCGGCGCTGAAGAAATCTTCCATCCGATGAAGTCATCATCCAGGCGGCGCTGAAGAAGTCTTCTATCCGGGCGATGTCATCTTCCAAGCCGGGTCTTGAATCTTCCTCCCGCTGACGCGGAACCTCCTTCTTCACCGACGGACTACGACGAATGAAGGCTCCTTTAAGGGACGTCATCCAAGATGGCGTCCCCTCAATTCCGATTGGCTGATAGGATTCTATCAGCCAATCGGAATTAAGGTAGGAAAAATCTGATTGGCTGATGGAATCAGCCAATCAGATTCAAGTTCAATCCGATTGGCTGATCCAATCAGCCAATCAGATTGAGCTCGCATTCTATTGGCTGATCGGAGGACGTCCCTTAAAGGAGCCTTCATTCGTCGTAGTCCGTCGGTGAAGAAGGAGGTTCCGAGTCGGCGGGAGGAAGATTCAAGACCCGGCTTGGAAGATGACATCGCCCGGATAGAAGACCTCTTCAGCGCCTCTTGGAAGATGACATCGCCCGGATCGAAGACTTCTTCAGCGCCGCCTGGATGATGACTTCATCGGATGGAAGATTTCTTCAGCGCCGCTTGGAGGATTAACTTCTTCCGCTCCGGATGTCCACTTCGGTTCCATCGCTGCTCAGCTGAGTGAAGACAACTCAAGGTAGGATGATCTTCAGGGGATTAGTGTTAGGTTTTTGTAAGGGGGGTTTGGGTTAGATTAGGGGTATGTGGGTGGTGGGTTTTAATGTTGGGGGGGGTTGTATTTTTCTTTTACAGGCAAAAGAGCTGTTTTCTTTGGGGCATGCCCCCACAAAAGGCCCTTTTAAGGGCTGGTAAGGTAAAAGAGCTTTGAAATTTTTTAATGTAGAATAGGGTAGGGCATTTTTTTTATTTTGGGGGGGTTTGTTATTTTATTAGGGGGCTTAGATTAGGTGTAAGTAGCTTAAAATTGTTGTAATATGTTTTTAAATGTTTGTAACTTATTTTTTTATTTTTTGTAACTTAGCTTTTTTATTTTTTGTACTTTAGTTAGTTTATGTAATTGTATTTAATTGTAGTTATTTGTAGGTAGTTTATTTAATTAATTTAATGATAGTGTAGTATTAGGTTTAATTGTAACTTAGGTTAGGATTTATTTTACAGGTAATTTTGTATTTCTTTTAGCTAGGTAGTTATTAAATAGTTAATAACTATTTAATAACTATTCTAACTAGCTAAAATAAATACAAAGTTACCTGTAAAATAAATATAAATCCTAAAATAGCTACAATGTAATTATGAATTACATTGTAGCTATCTTAGGGTTTATTTTACAGGTAAGTATTTAGTTTTAAATAGGAAAAATTTATTAAAGTATAGTGTAGTGTTAGGTGTAATTGTAACTTAGGTTAGGATTTATTTTACAGGTAAATTTCTCTTTATTTTAGCTAGGTAAGCTATTAAATAGTTAATAACTATTTAATAGCTATTGTACCTAGTTAAAATAAATTGAAAGGTACCTGTAAAATAAAAATAAATCCTAAGATAGCTACAATATAATTATTATTTATATTGTAGCTATATTAGGGTTTATTTTATAGGTAAGTATTTAGTTTTAAATAGGATTAACTTAGTTAATAATTTAAATATGATTTAGATGTATTTAATTAATATTTAAGTTAGGGGGGTGTTAGGGTTAGTGTTAGACTTAGGTTTAGGGGTTAATAAATTTATTACAGTGGCGGCGGTGTAGTGGGGGGCAGGATAGGGGTTAATAAATTTAAGATAGGTTGCGGCGGGTTCAGGGAGCGGCGGTTTAGGGGTTAAACTATTTTTTTATTTGCGGCGAGGTGCGGGATCAGCAGGATAGGGGTTAATAACTTTATTACAGAGGGCGACGGTGTAGGGGGGGCAGGATAGGGGTTACTAGGTTTAATGTAGGTGGCAGCGGTGTCCGGGAGCGGCGGTTTAGGGGTTAATACATTTATAAGACTTGCGGCGGGGTCTAGGAGCGGCGGTTTAGGGGTTAATACATTTTTAATAGTTGCGGCCGGGTCTAGGAGCGGCGGTTTAGGGGTTAGTAACTTTATTGAGTTGCGGGGGGCTCCAGGGGCGCCGGTATAGGGGGTAGAACAGTGCAGTTTAGTGTGAGTGCTTAGTGACAGGCTAGCAAGAAAGCTGTCAAACAGCCGAAGAGCAGCGAGATCGGATGAGTGATAACTCTCACAGTCCGCTGCTCATCGCCCCGCGGCTTTTTGACAGCTTTTTTTTATAACTTAGGCGTATTTTTTCAGGTCCGCGGCGGCGAAGGTAGGCGAGCTTAGGCAGGCGTATTGGACCGGCGAAGTCAGAAAAGTTGACGGCTTGATAACTACCCCCCATGATAAGCATAGGTTAGGCATGCATCTTCTATTCTTCTCTTCCTGTGTTAAAGGACCGTTTATGGTGCCGATTTCCATGGGAGTGGTGCTTGAAGTAGATCTTTCAGTCAGATAAGTGGGTATTCTCTTTGGGGTTACATCAGTGGAAAAAATGTCTGCACGCCGTTCCCTCATTCTGCGATCGAGGGTAGTTGAAAGCTTTATCAATGCTTCAAGGGTGTCAGGCATATCTACTTTAGATAAATCATCTTTTAGGGATTCGCAGAGACCCAACCTGAATTGATTTTTAAGACTAATATCATTCCATAAGGAATCGGTTGACCACATTTGGAATTCCGTGATGTATTCCTCCACAGGTCTTTTCCCTTGTCTTAAAGCGCGCATCTTAGTTTCAGCATTTATCTGCTTGTTGGTGTCTTTGTATAAAATTATATTAAGGGAATCTTGTATAGGACTGTTAGATTCAAAGAATCAGTTGGCCCAAGCCCTGGGTTCCCCAGTTAGGAAAGAAATAGTTGTGCACACCTTAATTTTATCGGAGTGGTATGTGCGAGGCTTCATGGCAAAGAGGAGCTGACAGGAATTTTTAAAATCATGAAACAGAATTTGGGATAATCAGCATTCAGCAATTAATACAGAAAAGTATAATTCTTATACAGAGAGTAATGGATCAGAGTATAAGATTAAATATTGTGCAAAGTCCAGGTAAATTGGTACTCAGAGGCTCTGCTCAGCATTACAGGCTGAAGTTAGTAAATGCAGCAAAATAGGTAACAAAGTACTTGCAGTTAACTTGATACATACAGCAAACAGGTGGTTGTTGACATAGCAAAAAAGAAACAGTGTCTCAGAATGTTGTTCAGCAATACAGGCTGAAGATAGTATAGGCAGCAAAATAGGTAACAAAGTTCTTGCAGTTAACTTGATACATACAGCAAAGAGGTGGTTGATGGTATAACAAAAAGGAAACAGTGGCCCCTATTTAACAAAGGTCTTGCGGACCTGATCCGACAGTGCGGATCAGGTCCGCAAGACTTCGCTGAATGCGGAGAGCACAAGAGCTGCTGGTGCAATGCCGCCCCCTACAGACTCGCGGCCAATCGGCCGCCAGCAGGGAGGTGTCAATCAACCCGATCGTACTCGATCGTGTTGAATTGTGGCGATTCCTGTCCGCCTGCTCAGAGCAGGCGGACAGGGTTATGGAGCAGCGGTCTTTGTGACCGCTGCTTCATAACTGCTGTTTCTGGCGAGTCTGAAGACTCCAAACAGAGTAGCAGCAAACCAAGTGTTTTATTGTTTAACACAACAACAAATGCAGCAACGTTTCGGTATTGCTACCTTAGTCAAGCTAAAGTGCATATTGACATAGATTCTATTTATACCCATCCACCACTAGGTGGTGCTCAAGATACAATTCCATATTAACCCTTAATCTACCACAATACAGTTACCTTGAAACCTAAGTTTAACACTTATCAATTTAACAATGAATTAATAATAGAAACAAAAAAATGCTTAAAAATACAGATATATATATAAAAATGCCATTTATAAGAATACAGACATATCTAGATCTCTATTTAAACCTTTAGGTTCCATTGTATATAATTTCCAGATCCAAAAACATTCTCTTTGTTTTAATAAACGTTCTCTATTACCTAACCTACGTGGCAATGACACTTTTTCAATTATTTGGAACCTCAATTGTCCTATTGAATGTCCCTTTTCAATGAAATGGTGTGCTACAGGTGCTTTGATGTTTTTAGTTTGAATGTTACTTTTATGCTCTATTATCCTGTCCTTAATGATCCTGGTCGTTTCACCAATGTAACTCCTCCCACAGGGACATTTAATTAAATAGATTACAAAGGTTGACTTACATGTGTGATAACCTCTAATTTTAAATGCCTTCCCTGTGATTGGATGGAGGAAATTAGGACCTTTGATCATGTTATTGCAACATGAACAGTTTAAACATGGATAACATCCCTCAGTCTTGCAGGAAATATATTGTTGTTTTATTTTAGTATTAGAGCCTACATCAGCATGCACCAATTGTTGTCTAAGGTTTAAGCCTTGCTTGTAGGCAGGCATAGGGAAATTCCCAAATTCTTTAATTTCAGGGTTACATTCTGTCAAAACAGACCAATGCTTTTTAATAATGCTCTGGATTTGGGCCGATTGAGAATTAAATTCTGACACAAAAATTAAACAATCATCTTTTTTATTTTCCTTTTTCTTTGGACTCAACAAAGTCTCTCTTGGAACAGATAAAGCATATTTAATTTCTGTGTCAATTAATTCGGAGGGATAACCCCTCTGAAGAAATCTAGATTCCATTTCTTTGAACCTTAATTCCAATAAATCGTCATCAGTGATTATTCTGCGTACTCTTAAAAATTGGCTACGGGGGAGGGCCTTTAAGAGAGATATTGGGTGAGCACTATCAAAGTGAAGAAGACTATTCCTCTCTGTATCTTTTCTGAACAGATCAATCTTTAATTCTTTACCCTTTTTCATTACTTTAGTATCTAGAAACGTGATGTCACTTTCACTCCATGTTAATTTAAATTTTATCTTACCCAGGGCTCCATTAAGTTCAGTTACAAATGCAAGTAGGGATCCAACGTCGCCCCACCAAATTCCAAAGATATCATCGATATAGCGCCACCAACAGGCGCCATACCGATGAAACCCAGGAGTGGTGAAAACAAATTTCTCTTCAAAAACATTCATAAAAATGTTGGCATAATTGGGGGCAACGTTGGACCCAATGGCGGTTCCCTAAACCTGTAAGAAAAACTCATCCTCAAATAGAAAGAAATTGCAGTACAGAATTAATTCCAATAGTGACAACTACGATCAACCAGGGGCAAACAAAAGTGAAGGGGGTGCTCGAAGTCCCAAGGAGGGAGAGATCCGGTAAAGTGGATAATACTTAGAACACTGTGATTAATATCTCAAATGCGGTATTGTCTGATGCCGATTTGAATATGCTTAACAAAGGACTCTCTTTCTGTTCAAAAAGAGACTGTGATTTTTTCCAACTTAGCAAAGATTTGTATAGATTTTTCAGAACCTGAAACTCAAAAGTTTTATGTTAAATCCCTGCTATGGTGATAATGTGGTTAAAGAGAAAGCAGCCTTTGATTTGGCACATTTGGGGTTAAAGAAAAAAAGCACATTTTTGCCCCCACAGAATAACCATAGCGTGGAAACTTATATTAACTTAGTTAAAACGGATATTGCTAAGCTACAGGGTAAAGTCTCTAGGGGTAAATTACCTGCTAATGGGATGTTATCACATAATATGTCTGGAAATCAAAAACGGCTTAATAAAAATCTAAAAAGTAACTTTACTGTGAATGATGTAGCAGCTATTAAATCTTTAATGTCTAGAAAGGATGTCATTTTAAAAAGTGCCGATAAAGGCGGAGCTATAATAGCTCTAGATAAAGAATACTATGTTAAAGAAATTAAACAACAATTGAGAGATCCTCAGGTATACAAAAAATTGGCAAGTAATCCTGTATTTCTAATTCAGAAAGAACTAAATAGTATTTGTCAGAAAGCCTTTAAATTCGGCTTAATTAATAAAGATCTTTACAGTTTTTTGTATGTTAAACATCCCTGCACTCCGGTGTTATATACTTTGCCGAAAGTACATAAAAACTTAAAAAAAAACCCAGGCCGGCCCATTGTTGCGAGTACAGAGTCAGTCCTTACTAATGTGTCAATTTTTCTGGACCGGATATTGAAACCATTTGTAGAAATGTCAAATTCTTTTCTCAAAGATACAGATGATTTTCTTAGAAAGGTTGACACATTGGATTTGGTAACTGACAAATATATTCTATATAGCTTAGACGTGGAGAGCCTATATACCTCCATCTCTCATGAAAGTGGAATGGGAGCAGTTGAAATGGTATTGGGTTTGGATGGTAATTATTCTAAAGCTCAAACCCACTTTCTATTGCAATTATTGGAATTAATTCTGTACTGCAATTTCTTTCTATTTGAGGATGAGTTTTTCTTGCAGGTTCAGGGAACCACCATGGGGTCCAACGTCGCCCCCAATTATGCCAACATTTTTATGAATGTTTTTGAAGAGAAATTTGTTTTCACCAATCCTGGGTTTCATCGGTATGGCGCCTGTTGGTGGCGCTATATTGATGATATCTTTGGAATTTGGTGGGGCGACGTTGGATCCCTACTTGCATTTGTAACTGAACTTAATGGAGCCCTGGGTAAGATAAAATTTAAATTAACATGGAGTGAAAGTGACATCACGTTTCTAGATACTAAAGTAATGAAAAAGGGTAAAGAATTAAAGATTGATCTGTTCAGAAAAGATACAGAGAGGAATAGTCTTCTTCACTTTAATAGTGCTCACCCAATATCTCTCTTAAAGGCCCTCCCCCGTAGCCAATTTTTAAGAGTACGCAGAATAATCACTGATGATGATTTATTGGAATTAAGGTTCAAAGAAATGGAATCTAGATTTCTTCAGAGGGGTTATCCCTCCGAATTAATTGACACAGAAATTAAATATGCTTTATCTGTTCCAAGAGAGACTTTGTTGAGTCCAAAGAAAAAGGAAAATAAAAAAGATGATTGTTTAATTTTTGTCAGAATTTAATTCTCAATCGGCCCAAATCCAGCGCATTATTAAAAAGCATTGGTCTGTTTTGACAGAATGTAACCCTGAAATTAAAGAATTTGGGAATTTCCCTATGCCTGCCTACAAGCAAGGCTTAAACCTTAGACAACAATTGGTGCATGCTGATGTAGGCTCTAATACTAAAATAAAACAACAATATATTTCCTGCAAGACTGAGGGATGTTATCCATGTTTAAACTGTTCATGTTGCAATAACATGATCAAAGGTCCTAATTTCCTCTATCCAATCACAGGGAAGGCATTTAAAATTAGAGGTTATCACACATGTAAGTCAACCTTTGTAACCTATTTAATTAAATGTCCCTGTGGGAGGAGTTACATTGGTTAAACGACCAGGATCATTAAGGACAGGATAATAGAGCATAAAAGTAACATTCAAACTAAAAACATCAAAGCACCTGTAGTGCACCATTTCATTGAAAAAGGACATTCAATAGGACAATTGAGGTTCCAAATAATTGAAAAAGTGTCATTGCCACGTAGGTTAGGTAATAGAGAACGTTTATTAAAACAAAGAGAATGTTTTTGGATCTGGAAATTAGATACAATGGAACCTAAAGGTTTAAATAGAGATCTAGATATGTCTGTATTCTTATAAATGGAATTTTTTATATATATCTGTATTTTTAAGCATTTTTTGGATTCTATTATTAATTCATTGTTAAATTGATAAGTGTTAAACTTAGGTTTCAAGGTAACTGTATTGTGGTAGATTAAGGGTTAATATGGAATTGTATCTTGAGCACCACCTAGTGGTGGATGGGTATAAATAGAATCTATGTCATTATGCACTTTAGCTTGACTAAGGTAGCAATACCGAAACATTGCTGCATTTGTTGTTGTGTTAAACAATAAAACACTTGGTTTGCTGCTACTCTGTTTGGATTCTTTTATCATTTGTTCAGAGTTTGGAGTGGAGCTCTGGAGTGGCGTGCAATGGGCCGTTGTGTGCTGGATTAAGGACTTTTTGTTTTGAGTCTGAAGACTCGCCAGAAACACCGGCCGTCAAGCTCCTTTCGGAGCTTGATAGATAGACCCCCGCGTATCAGAATCAGAATGTTAGGCCCAGTGCATCAGAATGTGACCAGTATCAGAGGTAAAAAGTACTTGTGGTTTCTTATGCAGTAAAGGCTGGAAGGCTTTGTGCTGTGAGCTGCTGCAGTTGAGTTCAGGGAAATCTGTAGTATTTGCACAAGGATAAAAGGACAGAGACCGTGTCTGCCAGAGTACAAAATGAAGATCCACAATTCAGAATAGTGCTGAGAGGTATTCCAGCTGTAGGCAATAATCAAGCAAAGTTACTAGGAGGAAGTGAGGTTAAATAGGCTGGTTAGTGAAAAAGGGAGGACCCATTTTAAAGGGATATTACAGTAGCCACATCCAATTGTAAAGGACTTTTAAGCAGCAAATCAGTATGTCTGTCCCGGGACAGGCAAAGGAGCGAGCTTCGTGCACACTCATCTTATTTTCCTATTCAGTTTAAGGAAGTTTATTATGAAATCTCATGTGAGTTAAGTCGAATCTCATGATATCACAGTGAAAGAGTTCATGACCTCAGCACTGCTGATGCTGATTGGCTGCTGTTCATTTCTTCATTTTTTTTTTACCTGCAGCTGGGAGCAGCTGAATTATAACTTTTTACACAGAACTTACTCTGCTGAGCTGAGGAAGTTGTGAGGTAAAATATCTTCTTTTTTTACAGAGATTATTAGGTGATAATTTCCTGTCAGCTTTTTACAGTTATACTGCATCATTGGTCATATAGATTTGTTTCTTTTTTCTATTATCGAATCTTCTTTTCCTTCCCCACTATTGATCAGATGATGCCATCTGAAGGGTGGTTCTAGTACAACAACATTGAATAAAATACAATATATATACACATATATTGTATTTTAAAAAAAGAAACAAATCTATATGACCAATGACCACTAGGGGGTACTGATGTACAATAGGATGTGGGTGTTTCTCTGTGAGGGTATATAAGACAATATTGTATGTATACATGCAGACATGACTAAAGTTTAGGTCCGAAACATTGTTGTATTTTAACTTTGGACCATGCAAATATAATAAAGGTACCTTTTTAATGAGTATTAGGCTGACGTAACTGTGTTCACTGATACTCATATACACTACCTGATAAAAATGATTAATATAATATTAATAAAATATTAATAAAAACATTATATAAGGGTTAAAAGGTATGTGGTATATGACAAGGTGTGTTAATGGAAAGAGCTATATTGTATATGTGTGTGTATATATATATATATATATATATATATATAAATATGTGTATAGGTGTATTTATATGTGTATGTATTTGTATATACATGTGTATTTATGTTTTTATATCTATAGATATATACACATATAAACACACATATACATATATATATATATATATATATATATATATATATATATATATATATATATATATACTGTACATACATATATACATATATACACACACACACACACACACACACACACACATATATATATATATATATATATATATATATACACCAGCCACTTAGGTATTAGGTACACCTTGCTAGTACCGGGTTGCCTTCAGAACTGCCTTAATTCTTCATGGCATAGATTCAACAAGGTGTTGGAAACATTCCTCAGACATGTTGGTCCATATTGAGGTAATAGCAGCACGCAGTTGCTGCAGATTTGTCGGTTGCACATCCATGATGCAAATCTCCCCTTCCACCACATCCCAAAGGTGCTCTATTGGATTGAGATCTGGTGACTGTGGAGGCCATTGGAGTACAGTGAACTCATTGTCATGTTCAAGAAACCAGTTTGAGATGATTTGAGCTTTGTGACATGGTGCATTATCCTGCTGGAAGTAGTCATCAGAAGACGGGTACACTGTAGTCATAAAGGGATGGACATGTTCAGCAACAATACTCAGGTATGACGGGGCATTTAATGATGCTCAATTGGTACTAAGGGGCCAAAATGGTGCCAAGAAAATATCTCCCACACCATTACACCACCACCACCAGCCTTAACCGTTGATACAAGGCAGGATGGATCCATGCTTTCATGTTGTTTACACCAAATTCTGACCCTACCATCTGAATGTCGCAGCTGAAATCGAGACTCATCAGACCAGGCAATGTTTTTCCAATCTTCTATTGTCCAATTTTGGTGAGACTGTGCTAATTGTTGCCTCAGTTTCCTGTTCATAGCTGACATGAGTGGCACCCAGTGTGGTCTTTTGCTGCTGTGGACCATCTGCTTCAAGGTTCGACATGTTGTGCATAAAGAGATTGTATTCTGAATACCTTGGTTTTAACAAGTGGTTATTTGATTTACTGTTGCCTTTCTATCATCTCGACCTCTGACATCAACAAGGCATTTTCGTGCACACAACTGCCGCTCACTGGATATTTTCTCTTTTTCGGACCCTAGAGATGGTTGAGCGTGAAAATCCCAGCAGATCAGCAGTTTTTTACAAACTCAGACCAGCCCGTTTGGCACCAACAACCATGCCTCTTTCAAAGTCACTTAAATCCCCTTTCTTTCCTATTTTGATGCTTGGTTATAACTTCAGCAAGTCGTCTTCACCACGTCTAGATGCATAAATGCATTGAGTTGCTGCCATGTGATTGGCTGATTAGCTATTTATGTTAACAAACAATTGAACAGGTGTACCTAATAAAGTGGCCGGTGAGTGTATATATACACTTTGGAGTCCTTTCCACTCAAATACCTTAAAACTTGAAAAAGCATTTTTAATAAATGTTATTGTTTTATAATGTGTTTTACTATGTATATATTTTACATTCCAAAGTTCTTCCCTTAGAAGAACATGTTCTTTGTATTTTTTAAATATATATTTCTATGTATATCTGCATATATCATTACCTGTATACATTCATATAGATACATATGTATAGATATATATATTACAAAAAATAAATAAATAAATAAATATATATATATATATATATATATAAAAACACAAACACACACACACACACACATATATATATATATATATATATATATATATATATATATTTATCTATATATATATATATAGTCAATGCATCAAGTGTGACAGCACCACAATACATAGTTAAAAACAACTGAACATACACTTTAAAAAGACCCTTTTTAAAGAGTATGTTCAGTTGTTTTTAACTATGCATGATTAAGGACCATGTAAGTCCAAAACGTCGCTTCTTTAAAGGTTGTTATATCCAAATAAAGAAATAATTTTTTACCTTTAAACACAACGACTGTATTGTGGTGCTGTCACACTTGATGCATTGACTGTACAATTTGGAGCTTTTGCTGATACTCCACGGTGACAAGCACACAGTGTGTAAAAATATAGTGCTGGACTCTATCTTTCTATTCTTTATATATATATATATATATATATATATATTAACAATAAAAAGAAAATTTTCTTCTATGTGACAACTTAAAATATGCATAAATATGCATAACTACCTTCGAGTTTAGCGCTATATGTCTAACACGGTAAGTTTTAAGTTTTTTAGCACGCTCTATTAAACTCTATACGGAGAAGAAGTTAACACGGCTGCAATATCCGAAGTCCTGAAGTTAGCACGCATCAGGTTTTGATCTTGCACTAACTTTTTATTTTCAACTTGTAATACATTCACTAACCCGTCTGCGTTAAACGTTTACTTTGAGCCGTTAGCACGAGAGTGAACAAATCCGATAATCTATATTATTATTATGTTCTATCCCTTACTTGGAAATTCAAAATTAAAAATCTATATTCTCCAAGGCTGCTGCATACAAGCAAAGCTAGAAAATAATTTTACCTTATTAGCAATAAACACTTGATGGGAAGAGAAGACTAAAGGGACAGTAAAATCAAAATTACACTTTCATGACTCAGAGCATGTGATTTTATTAAAGTGCATTTCTTACTCACACAGAGAAGTGCACTCACAGGAACGAACAACCAGCTCAATACCATTGTTAGCCTGTTCTATGGTGATTTACCAAAGAAGGAAGTGATGTTAAAGATACTAAACACTCTCACTCTAATAAGCTTACCCTAAGGTCGGATTATCTCCTATATACGGCCCAAAAAAGTGGAACTAGAAAAGACAGAAAAAGGGTAGCGCTAAAAATAGCTTAGAGTTTAGTCTATTGTAATGTTCCGGTGTGGTAGAGACAATGCTCCGTACTCACAGAGATAATAATTAGTGTGATGTGGCAAAGAGTAGGAAGTTTAATACAAATTAAATGGATATTATACCTCTGAGGGGACTATATATAATTGTACACCAAGTCTAATAAAAACAGTAAAAATTTAATTGTATATAGAATAAAATAAAATACAGATGCAAGTATTGGAAGGTGCCGGCACCAATGGCGGGGTTAAAAATACAATAAACAATAATTTGTAACATATAGGACTTGATATTACATAAGAAACAGGTGGATATATTGTTAGATACAATTTATATCGTAACTACAGTATCTAACAAAAAGTCTATGTTTCCCAATTGGGTCAATTTCGTGAGCAAAAAGATAGCAACCAAATGTTCCCAAATTACCGTTTCTGTGTATTTGAATACCGTCCTCAAATAGTTAAAACAGAACTGTTAGTAGTCGTAGAGGGTAAATGGAAAAAAAACGCTCCTGCGGTGGTGTCCAAAACTTTGTTGATAACAGGCAATACTGTTAATGCACTGTGGTTTAAAGATGTAAAATCCCACTTGATCTTAATATCCTGTATATTGCCGTAACTGATTTACAGGTAAGTCTTGGGGCCGGGGTAGTTGCTGGCAGCCGTGACAGAGCTCTCTGGGCTGTACCTCCAGGTCCTATTACCTGTTCCGGCGTGTGGGATAGCAAGACTGGAATCCGTTAGATCAGATATGTAGTAAATGGACTCAATGAGACCTCGGTAAATAGATCCTGGGTGAGGAATTAAGCACATGTATGCACCGCTTATTTTAAAGACAGCTTTAATGCACCTCACCTACTAGAACCGATTCTCTAAAGAAATAATATGTAGATAAATAGGCAGATGAGCAAATCTACGCGTTTCAGCCGGGTGGCCTTTATCAAGATGCTCATCGTGGTGTTGTGTAGATTTAAATATCCTCATGTGGTTCATGATAGGTCCAAATCTGACTCCCACAGGGTGTGTTGTGGTCATGAATCATCTGTCTATTAGACATTGATTAGTGAACAGTTTTTGTAACAATTAGAAAACATAGGAGAGTTGTTTTATTCTAAGCAGCAAAAACATATTATAATTATATATATATTTTAAAATGCTATACAACAACATGCTTATTGTATAGCATTTTAAAATATATATATAATTATAATATGTTTTTGCTGCTTAGAATAAAACAACTCTCCTATGTTTTCTAATTGTTACAAAAACTGTTCACTAATCAATGTCTAATAGACAGATGATTCATGACCACAACACACCCTGTGGGAGTCAGATTTGGACCTATCATGAACCACATGAGCATATTTAAATCTACACAACACCACGATGAGCGTCTTGATAAAGGCCACCCGGCTGAAACGCGTAGATTTGCTCATCTGCCTATTTATCTACATATTATTTCTTTAGAGAATCGGTTCTAGTAGGTGAGGTGCATTAAAGCTGTCTTTAAAATAAGCGGTGCATACATGTGCTTAATTCCTCACCCAGGATCTATTTACCGAGTTCTCATTGAGTCCATTTACTACATATCTGATCTAACGGATTCCAGTCTTGCTATCCCACACGCCGGAACAGGTAATAGGACCTGGAGGTACAGCCCAGAGAGCTCTGTCACGGCTGCCAGCAACTACCCCGGCCCCAAGACTTACCTGTAAATCAGTTACGGCAATATACAGGATATTAAGATCAAGTGGGATTTTACATCTTTAAACCACAGTGCATTAACAGTATCGCCTGTTATCAACAAAGTTTTGGACACCACCGCAGGAGCGTTTTTTTTTCCATTTACCCTCTACGACTACTAACAGTTCTGTTTTAACTACTTGAGGACGGTATTCAAATACACAGAAACGGTAATTTGGGAACATTTGGTTGCTATCTTTTTGCTCACGAAATTGACCCAATTGGGAAACATAGACTTTTTGTTAGATACTGTAGTTACAATATAAATTGTATCTAACAATATATCCACCTGTTTCTTATGTAATATCAAGTCCTATATGTTACAAATTATTAAAGAAAGGAATGAGCAAAAACTGTGCTCACAAAAACTGAGTTCAGGTGTGTATAGTGTGCTAAGGGAGGCTGCCACATTCGCGGCGTGCAGTGTTATAGGATCCTCAATGTATGAACACATCCAAAACAGTCCCCTAATAGACCAAGGCGAGGGACACTTTCTGTAAAATTTGCACAGACTTAGAGCTTATAGGCAAAGAAACATTGTCTGGTAACTGTTAGAGCAGTGGTAATTGTGTAAATTCAGGGGATAACTGCAAGTCCCAAGACAGAGATCACTGTGCCAGTTACTTTTTCACACACTGCCTGCTTCCCACTTCTGCAATCGGCAGCAAAGAGGTAAGTGAATTATGAACTCGAATGCAGTTAAATCCCCAAATAGACCACTACCGCAGATTACCAACAGGGAGATAGGTATATCAAAGCATCCTGGCAGCTACTGTGCGTGCTGTAAAGCTCTTAGCGGTAAGCGGATAGGAAACTGCAGGGTCCCAAACATCAATAAGCCATATAAATCAGACAGTCATAGGGCAAAAAACAACAGTGCCAATGGTGCAAATGTGTACTCACAATACCGGGGATCTGTAGTAAGGGAATTTCGAGTTGTAATCCTCAACGCTGGGTGCATCACATACAGCTTGATGCCGGAAGAACACTGCTCAGCCACTCACAATAGCACACTCCTCCTCCAGTCAGTCAGAGTCAGCAGGGTCAGCTGGAGCCCAAATCGTCCCGGAAAAGCCAAACGGAAGTGGAGTCCCAGTACTCCACAGAGACATATGAGAAAAAAGGTTATCCAGAGCTAGTCCAGGAAAAGGGAAGAAGATACACTCCAGTTCCAAATATAAAATGTAGAATAAAGCCTTTATTACGTAGACATAAGTTAAAACAGGTCACAAAATTATCTCTGCATAGAGAACTAGTACAAGAGGTCTGACCGTTTTCGGCACAGAGTGGCCGTAGTCATAGACTGATAACAGGTGTTCAACAGAGAGCACCTGATATACCTGTTAGCCACTCCCCTAGTGGGAGTGGTAAAAAATAAAACCAGGTTAAAAACATACTAGTGTCTCTAAGCATTGCAGAAGAGGGATTTAACATATATATATAATACATGTATATGGGAATAAATAGAACAAATATATAAGAAAATGACTTAAACAAATAAGTAACAAAAGCAGTGTGCTAAAATGTTACTAAAGATATCAGCAGAATTATGAATAACAGCTAATTATATACAAATGTGAATGCACATACATAATTAAAAAATGAAAATTCCATAAGTATAAAGTACAAAAATAATAAAAATACATATTTTAAATTACTTAAGTACTATATGGAGTTATAGTATATTCATTAGTTAGGTAGATAATAAAACCTGAAAAAATATTTCCACATAATATAAAGCTGTCAATAGCATCCACATTAACCAGATATAGGCAACTCTATGCTAGTTGAATATTTACATAAGATAGTAATGCTCAAAATACCTAACCACTATCTATGCCAAAAATTGATGATGTCAAATTCGGAATTGAAACCCCCAGGCAGCAGGCTACCAAGCCTATGTATCCAATAGATCTCCTGTCTTGAGAGAATATGGAATACATTGCCCCCTCTTGGTGGTCTGGACACTTGTTCTATAGCCTGCCACCTGAGGGTTCCAACATTTCCTGAATGGACTTCCAAAAAATGCTTAGATAGAGCAGAGACAGCCCTATCCTGTGAGACATAAGAGAGATGCTCCCTAATTCGCTTGCCCACAGGTCTAGTGGTTCTGCCCACGTATTGTTTGTTACACTGGGTGCACTCAATAAGATATATGACATATTTACTGCCACACTTAATGCAACCTCTAGTGTCAAATACTTCTGACGTGCGGGCTGAGGTAAATGTTTTGGAAACATACATGTGGTCACATGACTTACATGTTCTTTTGCCACACTTGTAAGTTCCCTTTACCTTCAGCCAGGAGCTACCACTATCCTTTTGTGGCAGCATACTAGGGGACAAGATGTTACCCAGGGTTACATTCCATTTGTAAATGAAATTACAGCCATCATCCATAATTTTCCTTAGAACCGTGTCACCACGGAGAATAGGCAAATTCTTCTCAATTACCTTGCAAACTTTATTGAACTGATTAGAGAAGGCCGTAACCAGGGTAGGTTTAAACCTAGAAGAAGGATGATGCATCAATTTGTTTTCTTTTTGCCGTCCATGGACACTTTTTCTGTCCATAGCCGATACCTCAGAGAAGGCCCTGTTTATCAAATTCTTGGGATACCCCCTGTCCTTCAATCTAGATTTTAGTTCCTCACTCTCTTTAAGGAAATCCTCTTCCCGTGAACAATTTCTTTTAATCCGCATGAATTGGCCTTTAGCAATGCCTTTAAAGACATGCCGGGGGTGACTGCTTCTGGCATGCAACAGCGTGTTCCCAGAAATAGGTTTCCTATAAAGAGATGAGGACACCCCCCTAGTTAGAGCATCAAAACTAAGGGTCACATCCAAGTAGTTGACACTAGTCTGATTCCACTCAAAGGTGAAACTCAGGCCCACACTGTTAGTGTTGAACATGTCAACCAGTGATTTAGCTTGATCTTTATTGCCTGACCAGATGACCAACAGGTCATCTATATAGCGTAGATATTTAACAATATGCCGGGTATTGTCTCTATTACCTCCAAAGACATGGAACCGCTCCCACCAACCCATAAATAGGTTGGCATAGGAGGGGGAAAACTTGGCCCCCATAGCGGTTCCATGCCTCTGGAGGTAAAACTTTCCCTCGAACATAAAAAAATTATGCTGGAGTAGAAAATGAACCGCTCTCAGCACAAACTCCCCATGCTCAAGGGAGAGGTCAGTCTCCATTCTCAAAAAGTAAGATACTGCTTTTAGGCCACACTCGTGAGGTATAGAGGAGTACAAGGACACAGCGTCGATGGTAATCCAGCTGTATCCTGACTCCCAAGTCACGTCTTCAAGTCTAGAGAGCACATGAGTTGTGTCTTTAACAAAACTTGGCAACTTTTGAACCAGGGGTTGAAGGAATTGGTCCAACCATTTGGACAAACGTTCCAGTAAGGAGCCAATCCCTGCCACTATTGGCCTACCTTGTACATCTACTAGGCTCTTATGGACCTTTGGAAAGTGGTGGAAGATGGGCACCACAGGACTATCGACCATTAGACAATCATATGTCTGTTCATCAAAAATGCCCATCTCCACCCCATCATCCAAAAGGTCCCTAAGAATAGCCCTGTACTGCATTGTGGGATCCCTGGCTAGTTCCATATAGGCCTCAGGATCTTCAAGTTGTCTTAAGGCCTCCTTGATGTACATGTCTTTATCCAGCAAGACCACACTGCCCCCTTTGTCTGACTGACGTATAACCACCTCCTTATTGTTCTGGAGGGTCGCTACTGCTTCTCTTACTATTCTAGACAAATTAGAGTGGCGATCTAATTTACTGGATTTATCCAGTGCAGTGAGATCTTCAATGACTCTTTTATGAAAAACTTCCAGGCCTTTGCCCCTAGTTTGCAACGGATAAAAGTTTGACCTAGATTTCAAGTTGTATTGATGGTAATTGGTTTGTGAGATAGTTAATCTCTGCAAGAAATCAGTAAAGAACTGATAAAGGGGTACAAATATAGCACTCTGGAACGTGGAGAAGTATAAAGTAAATTTTGAAATGAACATAAAATATAACCTTTATTAAATCATGTTAAAATCAGGGTTAACATACACTTAAAAATACAAATTGGTTAACTACCATATAGCCATAAGATAGTGGCTATAAGAACAACACACCCAAATAAATATTCGTGTTGGTTGCAATATAGAAATGGCTAGCTGCAATTACCTAGGAGGGTGATACTAATAATCTGCTGGAATGTTTAGCCCTCTCACCCATGATATGGGAACATGAGAATATGGTGAATAGTTTATCTAGAGTAAAGATAGAGAGAGTTATATTGTTACTTCTGTCAGTTTAATATATACGGATCAATGATCGCTGTGACCCCAGATATAAAATATTACACATATGTTGGTAATTATGAGAATTTTATACTATCCAGTAAGTAATTTGGTAGTAAAGAAATAATTCTCTGTTGGTCCGAAACATTTGACTATTGCCAATAGGTATCTAGTATGAGTAAAGGGGTGATCCAGTCCTAAAGTCAGGAAAAGCCTGACTGATTACCTTCTTAGTACCCTAAATGGTAGAATAATGTATAGATCAATACTTGTATTACCATCAGTAGTCAGGAAAAGCCTGACTGATTACCTTGTTAATACCAATGTTGTGGAGAATGATATAATACCATCTAGTGGTCAGGAAAAGCCTGACCTATTACCTTATTAGTACCTATGATTGAAATTAAATAATCTGTCAAAGCTGACTAAATAGTATATAATAATCCCGTAGTAATTTGGGAAAATCCCAAATAATTACCTATTTATTACCATAAGTTATTAGAATTGTCACCATTAGAAATAACTTTGCTATAATAACGTAGCTCTAATACAGCAGAGTTTCACCGCCTAGGCAGTTGTAATTTTAAGTTTAACTGGTCATTTGTATTATATAGTAGTATACCAATTATTTTTTAAAAACAACAAGAAGGGAAAGGGGGATTGCCACTGACGCGTTTCGCCGTAGTGGCTGTATCAAAGGGCAGTCTCACTCTGTCTTCACGAGGTTTAAATACCCTTATCTGTGATTGGATTGGCTGTCCGTAAGGGGCTTGCTTTTTTGGGCACCATCTATTGGCTGTGCTGGTGGGTGTGTATTAATAATGAGTTTTGATTGGTCTTTTTGCCGTATTGATTTAACAAAGTTCATATGTTCAATGTAGTTTATATTGTAAATGTATTGAGTGAATTGTTTATATTTTATATTTCACATAAACGCTATGGTTTTAACATACTTATTTTACGATTAAACATCGTTGTTATACTTCTTTTGGAAATCTCATCGATTTCATTGGTTATAATGCTTGTCAATAACCTTTTGTTGTTAAGTTTTTATTGGTCTAACAGATTGCCAATCATTCGTCTGGTTGGAGATTTACGTATTCGGTCAGTTATTGGTTGTAAGTATTGTCATTCATCAGACACTGATTTTCTTGCGCCGATACGTCACTTGTAGCCCGGTTGCTTAGTTTTGATCTTACGCTATTGGCTTTCACAGATCGACTTCCATTGGCTATCGATCTTGTCAATCATGTGCCTGTATGTTTGCTCGCGAGCAATCTCTGTTTATGATTGCTATTATGACCAATAGTTCTTGAAGCTGTCAATCATTGAGGATCATTCTCTTATTGGTTCCTCCTATTATCCTCCTTTTATTATGGCAGTCAAAGAATTGAATTGCAGTTTTTGAATATGGTTTAAAGTGTTTGTTGAATGTTTAAATGTTTATGATGGCGATTTTTTCTTCTAAAGAGAAAACAGGTATCGGTCGGTCCGTTTGCACGAAAATAAAATATACCATCATGATCTTCTTCATAATAAAATTATTTTACCTTAAGTTTCCGGGCTTTATTTGATCTTGAAATGCAATCAAAGGTATGGTGGAATCACCATTTCTTTGAACGCTATATCATGAACAACTTAATTCCACGTGGACTACGTGTTCAATTATTTCCGGCCTTTCAATTCAAGGACAAAAATTTAGTTAATGAATGGGAAGAAGCATTAACAGAGTGCTCACAAAAATTAATGTCGATTTTAGTGAAACACAATAAATCAGAGGTAGCAAGATTCCAAACTGAGATAGATGAGTACAAATCCAAGTTAACAGAATTTGAACATTTTGAAGATTTCCAAAAACTGTATCAACAATACCAAAAAGAATTAGACAAACTGGAGGAAGAAATAACTAAAACAAAAGGTCAAAAACTATACAGGGATAAAACTGACTTTGCCAATCATAAAGTCTATAGATGGAGACAAAAAGGTTTTTTCAAAAATAATAAGACATCCAATAATATCATACAAACAGACGTATCTGACACAGAGGAAGAAACAGATGGAACAACCTCAGATAATAATGAGACCCCTGTTCCCAATCCAACTACTAATATCCCACCACGTGCACACTCTAGATTTTTAGGTCCCAGTTCAGGGTCAGAAACAGACACACCAGGCGAGGGAGAGGTGAAAACAAGGGCCAAAAGGAAACCCCAGGAACATCACAGAAGGGAAACACGGGGTGCCAAACAGAGAAAGAGAACAGTGAGTCCATTCTCCCATATCAGACTGAACAATTAAATATAATCAATCTCTCTGACCATATTCTGACTGAACACCATTCATCTATTTTAACTAAGGGGCTATCTTTCTGTCCAAACAATAAATTAGATAAATTCTTACTAACAAAAGATATTCAACTATTTGTTAGGAAATTGATGTTAAAAAAGATACATCATATGAGAAACAGCCCAGAAAACACTGAGTGGACCAATGATGAATTACAAAGCCTAAAAGACTTAGAAGATCTCTTACAAGAAAGTGATGCTGTACAAACTAATGCCAAATGGCGTGACCTAATTAAGAGCAAATCACAATACATACCAAACATTTCACAATTCCACAATATACAAACCTTCAATCAAATAGTTTGTAATGAAATCAACTCCCTGACTATTTGGAATACAGGTACCAATATCTCATTATTAGAACAACAAGCACTCAGGGAAATTGAAAGTTGGGATGATGTAGTGATAAAAGGTTCTGATAAGGGTGGGAATATTGTTATTTGGCCGGTGGAACAATACCTAAATGAGGCCAATAAACAACTTGATGATGTAAACTGTTGCAAAAAACTAATATTCAATCCATCTGCTTCTTTTAAAAAACAATATGACACCATAATTGAAATGGCAAAAAATAACTGCATCATTAACAACAAAGAATTTAAATTTTTACAAGTAAAAAACCCAAGGATCTCCACACTATACTTAATCCCCAAAATACATAAAAATATTACAAATCCTCCAGGTCGTCCCATTGTTTCTGGCAATGGGTGCTTAACAGAAAAAGCGAGTACATATGTTGATAAGAGACTGAGATGCTTTGTAGAAGAGCTACCCTCTTACGTTAGGGATACCACAGAGGTACTTCAACGTCTAGCAGACATTCAGGTAGCTACAGAAACATGGCTGATTACTGCTGACGTTGAATCTCTCTACACAAGTATAAAACATGATTTTGGTATCAATGCAGTAAAACACTTTCTCGACTTGGATTCCTCGGAATCTCATGAACACAATTCATTTATTTTGGAACTATTAAAATTTATATTACATCATAATTTCTTCGTATTCAATGACCGTTACTATTTACAAATACGGGGTACAGCAATGGGCACTGCATGTGCACCAACGTATGCCAATTTATTCTTGGGGTGGTGGGAGAAGGAAATCGTTTTTTCTGACAACAATGCTACATACATGGAACAAATACCCTTATGGATACGTTACATCGATGATATCCTTTTTATATGGGAAGGATCTAAAACAGATCTAGACAGATTCCTTGAGATACTTAACAATAATAACATCAATGTTAAGCTAACGTATGAATGTAGCCAATCCGAGGTAAATTTTCTTGATTTAAAAATAATAAAAGACGAAAATGGTAACATTACAACTGACCTCTTTCGTAAACAAACCGCCACCAATTCAATTTTACACCACAGCAGTGCCCATACAAGAAGTACCTTAAGATCCTTACCAACAGGAGAGTTTCTCAGAATACGTAGAAACTGCTCATCTGAATCTATCTTCAAAATAAGAGCAAAAGAATTGGAATGAGACTGAAAGCAAGAGGGTATAGTAATAGGAGCCTGAAAAAAGCTAAATACAGAGCCCTTCATACTCCAAGACAAGATCTTTTGTTTCCCAAATCGAAGAGAACAGATGACCAAACACGATTAATAACAACTTTTAACTCTCAAATTAAGGATGTAACACACATTATTCAAAAATCATGGCACATCCTTAAAAATGATCCTGATTTAAATGAAAATCTAGGGGATAGAATCTCGATTTGCTACCGAAGATCTAGGAATTTAAAAGACAGATTAGTTCAGGACAGATTCGGAAAGATACATTTAATTAAAGATCATATCACATGTAACACTACAGGTGTAATATATGTATTACAATGCAGCTGTAAGCTGAATTATGTTGGAATGACCTCACGCCCGCTCAAGAAGAGAGTAGGGGAACACATCTGTAATATAAGAAATGCAGAATCTGATCTAAAGAAAGGTAAAAAGATCACACAAATTGCTAAACATTTCTTGATAAAACATAGTTCAAATACTGACGTTTTGTCTTTCTTTGGCTTAGAAAAAGTATCATTGGGCATCAGAGGCGGAGATCTGGAGGATGCGTTATTACAAACAGAATGCAAATGGATTTATTTGCTAAATTCTGTAAATCCACATGGATTAAATGAGAACAACAACTATTATGTCTTTTTACCTAAATGAATGACAAACTAACACACTGAAATATGCTCTGTATTGTATGTATAAATATATGACACCTAATATACTTATAGAATTACTCAACACACAAATATGATTTTGGAATCTTATGACAATTTTCATATATAAAAACAATGGGTTAATATAGGTATATATTAATAACAAATAGTTAATAAAAATCAAAATAACTATATAAATATACAAATACGATATTACACTCATGGGTTATGTTTTACACAATGGTCATGACATCTGAGTATATATGAATAACATGTGATCTTAAGAATCATATGTAAAGATTTCATATAATAAATTATAATTATAATATTATAACTCTTCCGTAATATATATAGTTATTATTAAAATCTTTAACCCCAATATGGGTCACAATCACCATTCACAAATCACCATTATTTTAGGATTTTTACACTATTTCAAAATAAAAATATCACACATGTGTCACAATATATCAATTTGCATTTTCATTGCATCTTTCATATATAAGATCATTCTAGATTTCACATAAATGAATAATAATTACTTTCTTATAATATTAAAGATATATTCAATTTTTTAGAATATTCACACTAACTAAATATTTGCACCACACTTTAGTGATGGAATCACTGGTTATCCATGAAAGATGGATACACCTTTCATATCCTCACATTATCACATGTAAGCAGCACATTTCTTTCGAATGTCCACCACCTCACCTTTATTAATATAGGTATTAGTTTGCATGTATTAAGTAAATCATTTTTATGTCACTAATTCACCTTATATTTAATTTATATTTAACAAATGAAAGATCACATCACATCACATCAAGATATAACATTGAACAATAAATATACACTCAAATGTCATGACCATCAAATAATAAGTCAAAAACCTTAGAATAAAAAGTTCATTTCAAGATCAAATAAAGCCCGGAAACTTAAGGTAAAATAATTTTATTATGAAGAAGATCATGATGGTATATTTTATTTTCGTGCAAACGGACAGACCGATACCTGTTTTCTCTTTAGAAGAAAAAATCGCCATCATAAACATTTAAACATTCAACAAACACTTTAAACCATATTCAAAAACTGCAATTCAATTCTTTGACTGCCATAATAAAAGGAGGATAATAGGAGGAACCAATAAGAGAATGATCCTCAATGATTGACAGCTTCAAGAACTATTGGTCATAATAGCAATCATAAACAGAGATCGCTCGCGAGCAAACATACAGGCACATGATTGACAAGATCGATAGCCAATGGAAGTCGATCTGTGAAAGCCAATAGCGTAAGATCAAAACTAAGCAACCGGGCTACAAGTGACGTATCGGCGCAAGAAAATCAGTGTCTGATGAATGACAATACTTACAACCAATAGCTGACCGAATACGTAAATCTCCAACCAGACGAATGATTGGCAATCTGTTAGACCAATAAAAACTTAACAAAAAAAGGTTATTGACAAGCATTATAACCAATGAAATCGATGAGATTTCCAAAAGAAGTATAACAACGATATTTAATCGTAAAATAAGTATGTTAAAACCATAGCGTTTATGTGAAATATAAAATATAAACAATTCACTCAATACATTTACAATATAAACTACATTGAACATATGAACTTTGTTAAATCAATACGGCAAAAAGACCAATCAAAACTCATTATTAATACACACCCACCAGCACAGCCAATAGATGGTGCCCAAAAAAGCAAGCCCCTTACGGACAGCCAATCCAATCACAGATAAGGGTTTTTAAACCTCGTGAAGACAGAGTGAGACTGCCCTTTGATACAGCCACTACGGCGAAACGCGTCAGTGGCAATCCCCCTTTCCCTTCTTGTTGTTTTTAAAAAATAATTGGTATACTACTATATAATACAAATGACCAGTTAAACTTAAAATTACAACTGCCTAGGTGGTGAAACTCTGCTGTATTAGAGCTACGTTATTATAGCAAAGTTATTTCTAATGGTGACAATTCTAATAACTTATGGTAATAAATAGGTAATTATTTGGGATTTTCCCAAATTACTACGGGATTATTATATACTATTTAGTCAGCTTTGACAGATTATTTAATTTCAATCATAGGTACTAATAAGGTAATAGGTCAGGCTTTTCCTGACCACTAGATGGTATTATATCATTCTCCACAACATTGGTATTAACAAGGTAATCAGTCAGGCTTTTCCTGACTACTGATGGTAATACAAGTATTGATCTATACATTATTCTACCATTTAGGGTACTAAGAAGGTAATCAGTCAGGCTTTTCCTGGCTTTAGGACTGGATCACCCCTTTACTCATACTAGATACCTATTGGCAATAGTCAAATGTTTCGGACCAACAGAGAATTATTTCTTTACTACCAAATTACTTACTGGATAGTATAAAATTCTCATAATTACCAACATATGTGTAATATTTTATATCTGGGGTCACAGCGATCATTGATCCGTATATATTAAACTGACAGAAGTAACAATATAATTCTCTCTATCTTTACTCTAGATAAACTATTCACCATATTCTCATGTTCCCATATCATGGGTGAGAGGGCTAAACATTCCAGCAGATTATTAGTATCACCCTCCTAGGTAATCGCAGCTAGCCATTTCTATATTGCAACCAACATGAATATTTATTTGGGTGTGTTGTTCTTATAGCCACTATCTTATGGCTATATGGTAGTTAACCAATTTGTATTTTTAAGTGTATGTTAACCCTGATTTTAACATGATTTAATAAAGGTTATATTTTATGTTCATTTCAAAATTTACTTTATACTTCTCCACGTTCCAGAGTGCTATATTTGTACCCCTTTATCAGTTCTTTACTGATTTCTTGCAAATATATGAATAGGTACAAGCACCTACCCTCAATCATATAATAACTACACATACTCAACTTACAGAGATGTATTTAATATTAAGTTGATAAGAAGGGGAACGTATAAATACATTTTCCAGTTATAAGTAGTGCCATTGTTTCCTTTTCTGTTAAGAGATAGTTAATCTCGCCTCCTGTGTACCACCCAAATCTTCTAGGTCAGTTAGAGCACAAACATCATTCAACGATAGATCAGCTTGACTCCTCTCTTGATCATGTGTATTTGAAGCATCAGGTACACTGTCAGTAGATGTTGAGAAGAACTTCCTCAGGGTAAGATCCCTTACCATTTTATTTACATCCAGTATAGTCTGGAATAGATCAAAGTCCCTGGATGGGACAAAATTAAGACCATACCCCAGGACTTTTCTCTCAACATCTGTTATCTGGTAGGAGGATAAATTGATTACCGAAAAATCATTCACTGATATCTGTGCCCCCTGGTACTCCTGTTCTCTCTCACTGGATACCTCTGAAACTGGGCATCTGTTTCCTCTTTCCTCTGTGAATAGCCTCTCCCTCCCCCTCTGGGTTGTTTCTGTGCCCACTGAAAAACCTGCGTATTGGGTCCCATCTCACTAGTCATGGTGATACTAGATTGGGAATAATGAGACCGACCCCTTCTCTGTCTGCCTCTCCCACCCCTCTTAGGGATGGTTCCCACATCAGCCCCCTTAGGTTCCTTCAAAATACTTTTAGGCAAAGAATTTTGTACAGTATTCTCCAATAATTCAGATATTTCTCCCTCAGAGGCTGAGCCTGCCTCATCATCAAAACTGGATGCAAATCTATCTTCATCGGTATGCTCAGGCTCTGAGTCAGAGAATACAACCTGTTTAGATCCAATCACTCTATTGGATTTCTTATTCACCTTGTTAGATTTAAAGGATGGAGTAGCCTGTCCCAAACTCATATATATAAGCTATTTCGTGTGGGATTACACTCAGTTCCTTAAATATCTACATTATTAAAGCAAAAATCAGTTAAAGTAGCTGTTGGCACTTTTTCCTGAATTATGGACAACATGTCACAATCAGATTTGTTTTTTTCTCTAAATGAGACAGATGAAGAGAATTGGGATTCATTGGAATTGAAGGATGTGTTTGAAAGTGATACACCTAACACTGTTTTGGGAGATTTCTTTTTTGATCTAGAGAATCTAAAGAAAAAAGAACAAAAGCTCAAGTGGGACAAATGGATTCTATCTAAATATATTAGCATGAAAATGATTCCCAGAGGTCTAAGGATTAATAAATGTCCTACCTATGATGTAAAGGACCCTGGATTCATAGAAAGATGGAACCAAGCTTTAACAGACTGCTCACTTAAACGTATATCCTTATTGATTGAATATAAGGACTCATTATTGGCAGAGGTTAAGAATAAGATAACTGCTTTGCAGGGTGATATGAATAAATATAAATTGTGTAATGTCTATCCAGAATATGATGCTATACTCAAGAATGTTATGGAAGAATCTAAGAGATTAATTATCCACATTAAGCACTCTAAATACATACGTGACCAAAAAGATTATAGCAATGGTATGGTTTACATTTGGCGTAAAAGACAGAGGGGTAGAGCTTGGTCACAAACTACTAATAAATCTATGGCTCAGAGTTTGGGACAGGCTACTCCATCCTTTAAACCTAACAAGGTGAATAAGAAATCCAATAGAGTGATTGGATCTAAACAAGTTGCATTCTCTGACTCAGAGCCTGAGCATACAGATGAAGATAGATTTGCATCCAGTTTTGATGATGAGGCAGGCTCAGCCTCTGAGGGAGAAATATCTGAATTATTGGAGAATACTGTACAAAACTCTTTGCCTAAAAGTATTTTGAAGGAACCTAAGGGGGCTGATGTGGGAACCATCCCTAAGAGGGGTGGGAGAGGCAGACAGAGAAGGGGTCGCTCTCATTATTCCCAATCTAGTATCACCAGGGAGTCCATGACTAGTGAGATGGGACACAATACGCAGGTTTTTCAGTGGGCACAGAAACAACCCAGAGGGGGAGGGAGAGGCTATTCACAGAGGAAAGAGGAAACAGATGCCCAGTTTCAGAGGTATCCAGTAAGAGAGAACAGGAGTACCAGGGGGCACAGATATCAGTGAATGATTTTTCGGTAATCAATTTATCCTCCTACCAGATAACAGATGTTGAGAGAAAAGTCCTGGGGTATGGTCTTAATTTTGTCCCATCCAGGGACTTTGATCTATTCCAGACTATACTGGATGTAAATAAAATGGTAGGGATCTTACCCTGAGGAAGTTCTTCTCAACATCTACTGACAGTGTACCTGATGCTTCAAATACACATGATCAAGAGAGGAGTCAAGCTGATCTATCGTTCAATGATGTTTGTGCTCTAACAGACCTAGAAGATTTGGGTGGTACACAGGAGGTGAGATTAACTATCTCACAAACCAATTACCATCAATTCAACTTGAAATCTAGGTCAAACTTTTATCCGTTGCAAACTAGGGGCAAAGGCCTGGAAGTTTTTCATAAAAGAGTCATTGAAGATCTCACTGCACTGGATAAATCCAGTAAATTAGATCGCCACTCTAATTTGTCTAGAATAGAAAGAGAAGCAGTAGCGACCCTCCAGAACAATAAGGAGGTGGTTATACGTCAGTCAGACAAAGGGGGCAGTGTGGTCTTGCTGGATAAAGACATGTACATCAAGGAGGCCTTAAGACAACTTGAAGATCCTGAGGCCTATATGGAACTAGCCAGGGATCCCACAATGCAGTACAGGGCTATTCTTAGGGACCTTTTGGATGATGGGGTGGAGATGGGCATTTTTGATGAACAGACATATGATTGTCTAATGGTCGATAGTCCTGTGGTGCCCATCTTCCACCACTTTCCAAAGGTCCATAAGAGCCTAGTAGATGTACAAGGTAGGCCAATAGTGGCAGGGATTGGCTCTTTACTGGAACCTTTGTCCAAATGGGTGGACCAATTCCTTCAACCCCTGGTTCAAAAGTTGCCAAGTTTTGTTAAAGACACAACTCATGTGCTCTCTAGACTTGAAGACGTGACTTGGGAGTCAGGATACAGCTGGATTACCATCGACGCTGTGTCCTTGTACTCCTCTATACCTCACGAGTGTGGCCTAAAAGCAGTATCTTACTTTTTGAGAATGGAGACTGACCTCTCCCTTGAGCATGGGGAGTTTGTGCTGAGAGCGGTTCATTTTCTACTCCAGCATAAAAAAAATTATGTTCGAGGGAAAGTTTTACCTCCAGAGGTGTGGAACCGCTATGGGGGCCAAGTTTGCCCCCTCCTATGCCAACCTATTTATGGGTTGGTGGGAGCGGTTCCATGTCTTTGGAGGTAATAGAGACAATACCCGGCATATTGTTGGAACCCTCAGGTGGCAGGCTATAGAACAAGTGTCCAGACCACCAAGAGGGGGCAATGTATTCCATATTCTCTCAAGACAGGAGATCTATTGGATACATAGGCTTGGTAGCCTGCTGCCTGGGGGTTTCAATTCCGAATTTGACATCATCAATTTTTGGCATAGATAGTGGTTAGGTATTTTGAGCATTACTATCTTATGTAAATATTCAACTAGCATAGAGTTGTTTATATCTGGTTAATGTGGATGCTATTGACAGCTTTATATTATGTGGAAATATTTTTTCAGGTTTTATTATCTACCTAACTAATGAATATACAATAACTCCATATAGTACTTAAGTAATTTAAAATATGTATTTTTATTATTTTTGTACTTTATACTTATGGAATTTTCATTTTTTAATTATGTATGTGCATTCACATTTGTATATAATTAGCTGTTATTCATAATTCTGCTGATATCTTTAGTAACATTTTAGCATACTGCTTTTGTTACTTATTTGTTTAAGTCATTTTCTTATATATTTGTTCTATTTATTCCCATATACATGTATTATATATATATGTTAAATCCCTCTTCTGCAATGCTTAGAGACACTAGTATGTTTTTAACCTGGTTTTATTTTTTACCACTCCCACTAGGGGAGTGGCTAACAGGTATATCAGGTACTCTCTGTTGAACACCTGTTATCAGTCTATGACTACGGCCACTCTGTGCCGAAACCGGTCAGACCTCTTGTACTAGTTCTCTATGCAGAGATAATTTTGTGACCTGTTTTAACTTATGTCTACGTAATAAAGGCTTTTTTCTACATTTTATATTTGGAACTGGAGTGTATCTTCTTCCCTTTTCCTGGACTAGCTCTGGATAACCTTTTTTCTCATATGTTACAAATTATTGTTTATTGTATATTTAACCCCGCCATTGGTGCCAGCACCTTCCAATACTTGCATCTGTATTTTATTTTATTCTATATACAATTAAATTTTTACTGTTTTTATTAGACTTGGTATACAATTATATATAGTCCCCTCAGAGGTATAATATCCATTTAATTTGTATTAAACTTCCTACTCTTTGCCACATCACACTAATTATTAACTCTGTGAGTACGGAGCATTGTCTCTACCACACCGGAACATTACAATAGACTAAACTCTAAGCTATTTTTAGCGCTATGGTGATTTACCACCTGGTTGGAGCTTCTTTTTAGCCAAGTAATGTTTTCCACAGAGTAGAACTTTACTGTAGTATATCAGTCTGATCCCATCTATAATAGTCAGTCCAGCACCGAAATACCAGGCATTTGCTCTCCGAACATGGAATGCAGCAACCCCAGATAATCGTTTCGGTGTTCATTGGGCCTCATCAGTAAGCAGGGCCGGATTTGCCATTAGGCACAGTAGGCATGTGCCTACAGGCACATTGCAGCAGGGGCGCCACGGCTGACTTTACTTTTTTTTTATTACTTTGCTGTGCTGACTGAATTGTAGTACAGAAAGTCTCAGACCAGTATACTATAGCAGCTGCAGCAGTAGAAGTAACTGTATTGTATACAACACAGCCAGGGGGCTACTCTGCTGCATTGAGGGACGCTGTGATAATCAATACTGACAGCGCCACACACAGCCTTGCATTGCAATTTTGCAGACTGCTTCTGCTCTGCTCACCAGGAGCATTTTAAGTTGGCAGGCAAACCAGGTACTTGCCTGGGATGCAGGCAGGGCGAGATTACTTTAGGGCTGGTGTAGCTGCCTGCAGCTCTATGATAACTGGGAGTTTTGGAGACAGTTTTATTTTTTTTTAATAGATCATTTTTGGCATTATTATTTTTTATGCATGATGCAAGGCAGGGCACCCTGCATAAGGAATAAACCTCCTATTACGTCCTACGTTCTGGACTAATCTTATAATAAAATACACAACACAACTGCTTGGGGAAAAGACCGGTCACGGTCACGTTTATTAAATAACTTATTTAATTCTGCCTAATATTATCAAATATTAGGCAGCTCTTTTTCAACTTATAACTGAACTTGTAGCAAGTTCCTTACAGTTGGTGGCTACATCTTCTTTACTAACCTAACCCCTACTGATTGCCAGTCAAGTCCCCTTCGATGTCTGCAGCGTGGCACAGGGTTGCGCACGCTCATTGGCACAGAGAGAGAGATTTGTTATGAAGAGCTCTTCGGCCTGCAGCTCTTTAAAGGGAGAGGAACCCCTAAGCCGGCACTTAGTGGGCGACACCTCTCCCTGTGTTTGGGCCGTCACTCTGCTCTCTCCATGCCCGCTCCCAGGGCCTTGCCCGACCACCACAAGAGAAAAAACATTTCCTCTTGCCGCCACCCATAACCAACACAGCCCTTAATTAACCTTAACTCTATATATAAAACTTTCTTCTTTTTTTTTAAATTTTTTTTTTTTAAATTTTTTTTTTATATATAATTGCTGTGAGTCATAACAGTCAGATACCAACCATAGCATAGAACTGACTATAACAAGGTTAACATTCTGAATTTTTTTTTTTTTTTTTAAACACAGCTTTCCTTAGGTCAGCCAGAAAAATGTCCAACCCGACGTCCGTCAGGTGAACGCCATCCGGTCGGTAAAGAGCCTTCTTGTCAGCCGTGATAGCATCATGTCTAATGACAAATCCTCCCAAGGCCAATTCCCTGTTCACTTTCTTGCGGACATTATATGCTGCCCTCTGGGTGACAATATGACGCCAACGCAGCCGTGCAACCATGTTTGACCATCCTATCCGCACGTCCTTGAGCCAAGCACACACCCATTTCAAATCTGCAGTCATAATCTTAATTTAATCCAACACAGGGATAGACCCCAAGTCGTTCCCCCCCAAATGCACCACAATTACTTGAGGCTTTCCCCACCTCCTATGTGCATCTTGTAACAGGGAGGGTAGCTCATTCCAATTTAGCCCCCTGCGACCGAGCCAGCGAATATTAGCCCTGGATGTAGCCAATCCTTGCTGCTGCCCGTCTGGGGAATGAAGCGCCCTGATTGCCGCCCAGTGGATAAAGGAATGCCCAATAATCCACACGAGCACTGGGGTAATTATCTTACCTAGAACAACATGGATGGGGACAAATGAAATGCTGCCCTCTGGCTAAATATAGGCCTCCCTCCCTCTTCCCCCCCGGCTGGGAAGGTGTTTGAGAGGCCCCCAGCTTTCCCCCCTGCCCCCTATCCTAGTCATTCAAAGGGTGAATGTAACCCTTATAGTGCTCAGATTTCCACCGCCCCAACTTCTAAATGTCAGCCTGCGATGACCCACTAGCCGCTGCGCTAGTCACCACCCCAATTCTAAATGAATGTGGGGCTATCCTAGACGGTTCTAAACACATCGCCGCCGCCCACCTTTGCTAACACTTTGCGGAACTGGAAAGATGAAAGTGAGCTTCCATCCTCGTGAATGAGAAACTGTTGCATTCCCATTGGCCGAACACGGCAATACTCCTCAACGCTCAGCACCGGGCAGCATTCTGGGAATTCATGCCTTGCTAAGGGTAACCAAGCCTCCTTTCCCTCCTGATCCGTTTTGGATCGCGGGATAAGCAGGAGCAAACCTTCCTCTGAGGCCCTCACATGCTCCATCTTAATTCCCCCTACATCTCCCTTTGTTGAAGTGGATACTAACTCACCTATTCGCAGAGCCCCCGCGAATGCCAGCGCAAAAGCTGCCCGAAACAAACAAGCCTCATAAGAGGAACTGCATACCGACCCCAATTTTCCCACCATCAGCCACAATTGTGCCGAGGTGATTGGTTCCCTCTGATCTTTGGGGCGTGGGGCCACCCGGCCCCACCTCTTCAAGATCTGCCTTACCAGGAAGGCATTTGTAAAGTCTGAGAGACCCAATGCCTTGTTGAAAAATGACAAAGCCGCTAACCTACTCAGGGCCGACAATCTGGACACACCCTCTTGTGTCAAGCACGCCAACCATTCCAGAACGTGTACCTGAGACGCCTGCTGAAGTAAGAAGCCTTTCTGCTCACTGAAGCACTCCCACGCCCTCCAGTGCGACAGGTACGTTGCCCACATCTTAGGTGCCAGTGAAGCCCTGATCAGGGGGAGGATGGTCTCCCAACCCCCGCCAACTGCCAAAGAAAGGGAGGGCACGTTAGATCCTCTGCTGCTGCCCTTGGGGCCACCCTCCTGAACTGACCCCATTGAAATCTAGAAAGGGCATCTGCTGTGACATTCTTAACCCCTGGTACGTGCCACGCTGTGAAGCGAACATTAAGCTGTAAACAGCGCAACACCAGGTGTCTAAGGTAGGTCACCACCACCGGAGAAGCTGCTGACAACCTGTTTATGGCGTACACCACGCTCATATTGTCAGACCAGAAAATCACTGACTGATTGGCCAGCCGGTCCCCCTAGAGCTCAACCGCTACAACTATAGGGAAAAGCTCCAGCAACGCCAGATTAGGCGTAAGGCCGGCAGAAATCCAGTCTTCCGGCCAAGCCTCCGTGCTCCAGTCCCCGTTCAGATAGGCGCCATAACCCAGCCCTCCTGCCGCATCCGTGAACAGATGCAGGGCTTGGTTGGAGATAGGCCCATCCCTCCAAAGGCAAACCCTGTTGAAGTGAACTAGGAACTGTTCCCAAACTCTTAAGTCATCCCTCATCTGAGCCGTAACCCAGCACCGATGATTTGACCACGAGGACCTTTCAATTGGCCCTCTAGCCTGTGATTGAAGACCCTCCCTATTGGAATAGCCCTCCCTGCAAAGTTAAGGAGACCTAACAGAGATTGCAGCTCCTTAATGGATATGCACTCCGCTCGTCCAGCTGTTTGAACCACGCCTCCAAGAGGCGGTCGACTTTATCCTTTGGGAGCCTGCATAGAGATTCCACAGTGTCAATCTCTATGCCCAAAAATGTAAGGCAAGTGCATGGGCCCTGAGTTTTGTCATCCGCTAGCGGAACCCCAAACTCAGCCATTACCTCCTGCATCGCCTTCATCACCCTGATACATTCGTCTGTTGCCGAACCCCCTACTATCAAAAAATCATCTAGATAGTGGGCCACGGCCCCACCCCCAGATGCCCTCTGCACCACCCAGTGCAGGAAGGAACTGAAACGTTAGAACAGGGCGCACGACAGCGAGCAACCCATCGGCAAGCACCTGTCGACAAAGAACTCGCCTTCAAACTTCATTCCCATCAACCGAAAGGAAGAAGGATGAAGCAGGAGCAATCTGAAGGCAGATTCTATATCTAATTTTGTCATTAACGCCCCTCTGCCCTTTGCCCGCACTACCCCAAGAGCATCATCAAAGTACTGATAGTGCACCGAGCTAAGGTCTGGGTCAATCACGTTGTTCACTGAAGATCCCTTGGGATACGACAGGTGGTGAATTAACCTGAACTTTCCCTGCTCCCTCTGCAACACCACAGTATCATTAGTAGGCTGTTCCCACCTGGCCCCCACACCACTTTGGGCCTGCGTTTGCCCCTCATGGGAAGGAGGAGTACTAACAGTAGCCGATGGCAACCCTGAACCCTCTCTCTGGGCCCTAGTAACAGATCCACCCTCAGTCCTATTCCTAGGGGGTAAACTTAGCTCCCTCCTAACGTTTCCCCTAGCTGATATGGATTGCCTATTAGACTTTCTAGGTTGGGGGGGTAGGGGGTAACACGCTTTCAGAATCTGATGCCTCCTTTTCTCCTCCAGGTCTCCTCGGCCGTGATGGCTCCCCAGCTGCATCCCTGTACCGCCTGGGAGGCAAAGAAGTACGCCTGGTATGCTCCATCACTACAGAAGGCCTCAAATGGAAGATAACCAGAACAGCAGAAAATTCTCCTTGAAGTCTGGAAGCAGGAAGAGGCCGGATACACTGCAACAGGACCCTATAAAGGCAAGAGGTACACCCGCCCACCCACTTGCAACATTGTAACATACACACTCTAGAACACTCCAGACTTCAAGTCAGCTATCCCTTAATTTTGCTACAGGCCCACTAGAGGGCCCTCCACTGCCATAATGCATAAAAAATAATGCCAAAAACGATGTCCTACCAGTGCTTTTTCCGGGCACCCTGCTTCTCACTTTCTGCATCTGTGATCTGGGTCCTGCCCCCTCCCACAAGCGTGGGCTTGAAGGCTTCACTAGATACAGGAAGAGATGACAGCCTGGAGGTACTAGAATTACATAATGAAAAAGCACTGGTAGGACTTTAAGCTTCCTTTATTTTACTGCTTAAAACCTTAAAAACAAATTTGCTGTTTATTATAATGATGAGTGACTTCTCTATGCTAGGTAAAGGCAGGACGTGTTTGCAGCATGTACCCTGACAGTGTGTTAGTATATACAGCAGTTAGTGATGTTGCGAACTTAAAAATTTCGGTTCGCGAACGGCGGACTCAAACTTCCGCTACTGTCCGCGAACCACCATTGACTTCAATAGGCAGGCGAACTTTAAAACCCACAAGGACTCTTTCTGGCCACAATAGTGATGGAAAAGTTGTTTCAAGGGTACTAACACCTGGACTGTGGCATGCCGGAGGGGGATCCATGGCAAAACTCCCACGGAAATTTACATAGTTGATGCAGAGTCTGGTTTTAACCCATAAAGTGCCTAAAGCACCTAACATTCCTAAATTGTTTAGAATAACGTGCTTTAAAACATCAGGTATGATGTTGTATCGATCAGGTAGTGTAAGGGTTACGCCCGCTTCACAGTGACAGACCAAACTCCCCGTGTAATGCACCGCAAACAACCGCAAACAGTCCATTTGCACATGAGATAGATAGATTTGATAGATAGATACATAGATTACATAGATCAATAGATGCAATATACATATGATAGATACAAATTACATAGATCAATAGATGCAATATACATTTGATAGATACAAATTACATAGATCAATAGATGCAATATACATTTGATAGATACGAATTACATAGATCAATAGATGCAATATACATTTGATAGATACGAATGACATAGATCAATAGTTGCAATATACATTTGATAGATACGAATTACATAGATCAATAGATGCAATATACATTTTATAGATACGAATTACATAGATCAAAAGATGCAATATACATTTGATAGATACGATTGATAGTTAGATAGATTCGATAGATAAATAGATAGATTTGAAAGATATATAATTTCCCTGACAGAGTATAACAATAAGAAATGTGGTCTTGTACCCGTGGTGTGTTAAGTAGTACTAATCTTAGCAGTTTACTACTACCTGTTACTCCCCCTATCAGGGGTGGTCTATATGGCCTGCATTTTTGGAACAGGGAGATGGAAGAAGATGATTGGTCTGTCCTCCTACTTCAAATTTGGCCTAAACACAAGTGGCTTTCTCAAAACAGTCCGGCAACGAGATAGATAGATTTGATAGATAGATATATATACATAGATTGATAGTTAGATAGAATCGATAGAAGATAAATAGATAGATTTGATAGATATATAATTACCCTGACAAAGTATAATAATAAAACATGTGCTCTGGGACCCATGGTAACTAGGTTGTGTTAAGTAGTACTATTCTTAGCACTTTAATCCCTGTTACTCCCCCTATCAGGGGAGGTCTATATGTCCTGCATGATATATAATGACCCTTACAAAATATAACAATAAGACATGCGGTCTATGACCCGTGGTCAGGTTGTGTTAAGTAGTACTATTCTTAGCACTTTAATCCCTTTTACTCCCCCTATCAGGGGAGGTCTATATGGCCTGCATGATTACCCTGACAAAGTATAACAACAAAACATGCGGTCTGGGACCCATGGTAACTATTCTTATCAGTTTAATCCCTGTTACGTCCCCTATCAGGGGACGTGTATATGGCATGGATTTTTGTAGTTCTCTGAGGCTGGGACCCCGAAGGGCTGTGGCGATGCATAGGACTTAAAAAGCTCTGCATGTCCTCCATCAACTAGACGTTTGTAAAGCGTCCTGTCCTTGCCGGCGTGGTCGTGGGAGGAGGAGTATTACTTCAGCTTTTTTATACGAGGGTCCCTCAAGAGGCACGACAGCATGAAAGACCCCATATTACATTACTTAATTTTAAACAATCGAGTACAGGTATGACATCGTTTTTAGGAACCCGGAGATCATTTTTAGGAACCGGGAGATGGAAAAAGATGATTGGACACCCAGTACAGGTCGTTCTCCTTCAGCCTTTTTATACGAGGTTCCAGGACACTCAACAGGCACAACAGCATGAAACACCACATATGCCATCCTTTTGCACAATAGAGTACAGGTATGGCATCGATTATAGGAACCCGGAGATAATTTTTAGGAACCGGGAGAAGGAAAAAGATGCTTGGACACCCAGTACAGGTCGTTCTCCTTCATCCTTTTTATACGAGGGTCCCGGACCCTCAACAGGCACAACAGCCTGAAACATCACATATGCCATCCTTTTACACAATACAGTACAGGTATGTCATCGATTATAGGAACCCGGAGATCATTTTTAGGAACCGGGAGTTGGAAAAAGATGATTGGACACCCAGTACAGGTCGTTCTCCTTCATCCTTTTTATAAGAGGGTCCCGGACCCTCAACAGGCACAACAGCCTAAAACACCACATATGCCATCCTTTTACACAATACAGTACAGGTATGGCATCGATTATAGGAACCCGGAGATCATTTTTAGGAACCGGGAGATGGAAAAAGATGATTGGACACCCAGTGCAGCACCCAGTGCAGGTCGTTCTCCTTCCGCCTTTTTATACGAGGGTCCCTGTTACGGTACCAACAGGATACCAAGAGTTAATACCAGATGAACAATGTCCTGAATAGGGAATCAGCAATTCACAACCCAACCAGTTCCCGCCCTCAAACATGAGACCAGGCTCCACATTGAAGGTAAAAACAGAATGTACTTTATTGAGGGCTATGTGCCCAGTATATATGCAGGTCTGACCCCAGATGGGGGGTTGAAAGAATATTGTACATTAGATAGAGGGAAAACGCCCTTTGACAGGCCACAATAGAATTACATTACTTAAGCAGATAACAAGTTAAACACAAGACACCCTTGATCCTTTCTTATCACTAGACGTCTGCTCTCTGGATGTGATTAAACAATGGGAATGTTTATCACTTAAACTTAATTATAGCACACAATAGCTGATGCCAGCAAACCTGTCTTTTAGAAAATAGCTTCTTAAATCTGAACAAAGTTAACTCTTTCAGTACTGACAGAAGGGTCTGTCACATAGCTCCCCCCTTGTGGAACACTCCGGCAGACCCGGCTTGACCCTTTGGCGGGTCAACCTGGGGATGACCGGACTAGGAGGTGATAGGCATGTCAGTTTGCTGGGACAATCCATCTGTATTCCCGTTATGAGAGAGAATTCCTGCCCGTAAAAATAAGGGTTCAACTTCTTCAGTGCCCGGACTAGGGCTAAACAGTCCTTCAAAATCTCATCAGCTTCTTTACGAGTTTTTTGTACCTGCTCTTTATAGGTATCCACAATCCCTTCATACTGACATAGGGTGCCCTTGAGTTGCTGCACCTCACTATGAGCCAGTGTCAGCTTCTCCTCCAGTGTCGCTAAGTTTGTCTTTAATGTTTCATGTTCCACTCTCAAGCTGGTGTTTTCTGCAGTCTGTCGGTGCAGTTTGTCTAGCAGAGATTCCCGTTCTAAACGAGCTTTTTCCTCTGCACTCCTCTTCTCTCCCGCTAGCACTGTTACATGATTATTTAACGTGACCATTTCATCCTCTACTTGACTCTTCTCCTTCATCAGCGCATTGTAACGGGACTTCCACGTATCAATAGCGGATAGAGATTTACTGAGCTCAGCGTCCTGGGGCTTAGCAGCAGGTGGGTCAGTCTCTGCTGCATGGATCTGGGCACGGGTAGTCACAGGGTTAACATCAGCGGGACCCATAGGAGCGTAGGCAGAAACAAGGGGGGCCAAGGTATTTCCAAGGAGAACATCAGCTGGTAAATCCTTCATGACCCCCACATTCACAGGTCTAGCGCCCCCTCCCCAATCCAAATGTACCCTGGCAACAGGTAGGCGGAACACAGCGCCCCCTGCTACCCTCACAGCCACAGTGTCTCCAGTGTGCTGTTTCTCAGACACCAAGTTCTTTTGAAGCAAGGTCATGGTAGCACCAGTATCCCGTAGACCACTGACCTCCTTCCCATTCACTTTAACCAGTTGCCGGTTATTCCGGTGGGCAGCTTGCACAAGGTCTGCCTCATGTAGGATGCCCCAGCATTCTTGCACCTCTACGTAGCGGGCCGCAGGCTGAGGTTTACGTGGGATTCCGCCGGTGGGTCTTCTCCAGGACTGTGCTTGGTTTGCTGCATTTAGGGGACACTCTGGTCTTTTGTGCCCTAGTTGCTTACATCCAAAGCACCAAATAGGTTGTGAGTAGCCCAGCGAATTGAACCGGGCTCTCTGAGGGTAGTTCGTGGCCGGAGGCCGTGTGGTATAGCGGTGCGCCGGGGGTTGGTAACTGGCAGCTGCTGGGGTGACTGGGGGTCTGTACTCCACTCTAGCAGGGGTCTTAGTGGTAGCAGTGTCCAGTTTGCGGGCATCCGTATACTCATCTGCCAGGCGAGCTGCTTCATGCAGGGTGGAGGGTTTACAGTCCCGAACCCACTCTCTAACTCCTGCTGATAACTTGTCAAAGCAATGTTCCAACAGGAATAGCTGCAGCACCTCTTCCCCAGATACGGCTTGGCACCCCGCTATCCAGTAAGATGCTGTGCGGTGCACCTTACATGCCCACTCAACGTAGGAATCACCAGCTAATTTAACAGTGTCTCTGAACCGCCTCCGGTATGCCTCCGGTGTAACCGCATACCTGGAGAGCAGAGCCTCTTTTACAGTATTATAATCCCTGACTTCCTCATCTGGAATGGCCCGAAAAGCCACACTGGCCCGGCCGGATAATTTTCCGGATAATATCATGACCCAGTCCTCTGCAGGTACCTTGTGTAGTGCACATTGCCTCTCAAAATCCGCAAGGTACCCATCAATCTCTCCTTGTGTTTCCAGGAAGTTTTTAAAAGCTGCAAAATTTACTTTTCCCTTTTCCACTGGGGTTGCTGTGACTTGGGCTGCTGCAGCGCTGCTTTGGCGAAGTAGGTTGGCCTCCACAGCTGCTATGACCCGGTCGATAATTTCCGCAGATGGGTTGGGCCATAATGTGCCAGTCTTATTTTAACCGCCTGATCAAAGCTTGCTTCTTCGGGGTTTCTGTCTGATATGCTGGGCCCATTGGTTCCTTCGGTCCCTGGTACTCCTTCCATCTTAGTCAGTATTGTAATAATCCCCCTCTTCCTGAGGTTACTGGCTTGTGTAGTTGCTCTTCTGGGCGATAAGGTTCATTCCGTCGCTTGCCACCAATTGTTACGGTACCAACAGGATACCAAGAGTTAATACCAGATGAGCAATGTCCTGAATAGGGAATCAGCAATTCACAACCCAACCAGTTCCCCCCCCTCAAACATGAGACCAGGCTCCACATTGAAGGTACACAGAATGTACTTTATTGAGGGCTATGTGCCCAGTATATATGCAGGTCTGACCCCAGATGGGGGGTTGAAAGAATATTGTACATTAGATAGAGGGAAAACGCCCTTTAACAGGCCACAATAGAATTACATTACTTAAGCAGATAACAAGTTAAACACAAGACACCCTTGATCCTATCTTATCACTAGGCGTCTGCTCTCTGGATGTGATTAAACAATGGGAATGTTTATCACTTAAACTTAATTATAGCACACAATAGCTGATGCCAGCAAACCTGTCTTTTAGAAAATAGCTTCTTAAAGCTGAACAAAGTTAACTCTTTCAGTACTGACAGAAGGGTCTGTCACAGTCCCGGACCCTCAACAGAAACAACAGCATGAAACACCACATATGCCATCCTTTTGCACAATAGAGTACAGGTATGGCATCGATTATAGGAACCCGGAGATAATTTTTAGGAACCGGGAGATGGAAAAAGATGCTTTGACACCCAGTACAGGTCGTTCTTCTTCAGCCTTTTTATAAGAGGGTCCCGGACCCTCAACAGAAACAACAGCATGAAACACCACATATGCCATCCTTTAGCACAATAGAGTACAGGTATGGCATTGATTATAGGAACCCGGAGATAATTTTTAGGAACCGGGAGATGGAAAAAGATGCTTGGACACCCAGTACAGGTCGTTCTCCTTCAGCCTTTTTATACAAAGTTCCCGGACCCTCAACAGAAACAACAGCATGAAACACCACATATGCCATCCTTTTGCACAATAGAGTACAGGTATGGCATCGATTATAGGAACCCGGAGATAATTTTTAGGAACCGGGAGATGGAAAAAGATGCTTTGACACCCAGTACAGGTCATTCTCCTTCAGCCTTTTTATACGAGGGTCCCGGACCCTCAAAAGAAACAACAGCATGAAACACCACATATGCCATCCTTTAGCACAATAGAGTACAGGTATGGCATCGATTATAGGAACCCGGAGATAATTTTTAGGAACCGGGAGATGGAAAAAGATGCTTTGACACCCAGTACAGGAAGTCCTCGTTCAGCCTTTTTATATGAGGGTTCCGGACCCTCAACAGAAACATTAGCATGAAAGACCCCATATGCCATCCTTTAGCACAATAGAGTACAGGTATGGCATTGATTATAGGAACCCAGAGATAATTTTTAGGAACTGGGAGATGGAAAAAGATGCTTTGACACCCAGTACAGGTCGTTCTCCTTCAGCCTTTTTATACCAGGGTCCCGGACCCTCAACAGAAACATTAGCATGAAAGACCCCATATGCCATCTTTAGCACAATAGAGTACAGGTATGGCATCGATTATAGGAACCCGGAGATAATTTTTAGGAACCGGGAGATGGAAAAAGATGCTTTGACACCCAGTATAGGTCGTTCTCCTTCAGCCTTTTTATACGAGGGTCCCGGACCCTCAACAGAAACAACAGCATGAAACACCACATATGCCATCCTTTAGCACAATAGAGTACAGGTATGGCATCGATTATTGGAACCCGGGGATAATTTTTAGGAACCGGGAGATGGAAAAAGATGCTTTGACACCCAGTACAGGTCATTCTCCTTCAGCCTTTTTATACGAGGGTCCAGGACCCTCAACAGGCACAACAGCATGAAAGACCCCATATGCCATCACTTCCTTTTGCACAATCGAGTACAGGTATGGCATTGTTTTTAGGAACCCGGAGATAATTTTTAGGAACCGGGAGATGGAAAAAGATGTTTGTTCGGTCATTCTACTTCAAATTTGGGGCACTGTGCGTGCAATCTACTGTGCCACCAGATATGAGTGGTGTGTTAATGAGTACTATTCTTAACAGTTTAATCACTGTTATGTGCCTTTTTTTGTTTGTTTTTTTGTAGCCACAGTGCATCACCAGAGGCCAGAAAAATTAGGCATGTCCAAATGCCTGAGAAATAAGGTATTGTTGCAGCCGCCGCTGTAGCAGCGGCCATAAAAATTGATGTTTGTAAAACAGTTAGAAAGTGCACTAAAACCTTGAGGCTTGAACACTAGTTGTTGGCAGATAAGTCACGCAAGTCATCCGGCATTCGAAGATAAAATACAGCAGCGTGTGTACCATTTGTAGCCCAAGGCAGCTCATCTCATCAGGCCTTTTTTACTCCAATGTATCACCCAATGTCAGCCCCTTCGGGATCCATCCCTCATTCATCTTAATAAAGGTGAGGTAATCGAGACTTTTTTGACCTAGGCGACTTCGCTTCTCAGTGACAATACCTCCTGCTGCACTGAAGGTCCTTTCCGACAGGACACTTGAAGCGGGACAGGCCAGAAGTTCGATTGCAAATTGGGATAGCTCAGGCTACAGGTCAAGCCTGCACACCCAGTAGTCAAGGGGTCCATCGCTCCTAAGAGTGTCGAGATCCGCAGTTAATGCTAGGTAGTCTGCTACCTGTCGATTGAGTCTCTCTCTGAGGCTGGATCCCGAAGGGCTGTGGCGATGCAAAGGAGTTAAAAAGGTCCGCATGTCCTCCATCAACAACACGTCTGGAAAGCATGCTGTCCTTGCCGGCGTGGTCGTGGGAGGAGGAGGATTACTGTCATCTCTTCCCCTGTTAGATTCCCGTTGTGCTGCTGTGACATCACCCTTATACGCTGTGTAAAGCATAGTTTTTAATTTATTTTTGAACTGCTCCATCCTTTCTGACTTGCGGGAATTTGGTAACATTTCAGTTACTTTATGCTTATACCGGGGGTCTAGTAGCGTAGACACCCAGTACAGGTCATTCTCCTTAAACTTTTTTATACGAGGGTCCCTCAACAGGCACGACAGCATGAAAGACCCCATTTGCACAAGGTTGGATGCCGAGCTAATCATGTCCCGTTCCTCGTCTTTACTGATGTCACTGAAGGCATCTTCTTCCCCCCAGCCACGTACAACACCACGGGTACCAGATAGGTGACAACAACGAGCACCCTGGGATGCCTGTTGTGCTTGGTCTTCCTCCTCCTCCTCAAAGCCACATTCCTCCTCTGACTCCTCTTCCTCACAATCCTCTTCCTGCGTTGCAGCTGTTCCAGCAAGCAATGCTGATAAGGCTGTTTCTGGTGGTGATGGAGACCACAACTCTTCCTCTTCACGCTCATCTACGGCCTGATCCAGCACTCTTCGCAGGGCACGCTCCAGGAAGAAACAAATGGTATGATGTCGCTGATGGTGCCTTTGGTGCGACTGACAAGGTTTGTCACCTCCTCAAAAGGACGCATGAGCCTACAGGCATTGCGCATGAGCATCCAGCATTTTGGAAAAAAAATCCCCAGCTCCCCAGAGGCTGTCCTCCTACCACCCCGGTCATACAAATACTCGTTAACAGCTTTTTCTTGTTGGAGCAGGCGGTCGAACATTAGGAGTGTTGAATTCCAACGTGTCGGGTTGTCGCAAATTAAGCGCCTCACTGGCAGGTTGTTTAGATGCTGGATATCGAACAAGTGCGCCATGGCCGTGTAGGAATGCCTGAAATGGCCACACACCTTCCTGGCCTGCTTCAGGACGTCCTGTAAGCCTGGGTACTTTAGCACAAAGCGTTGTACAATCAGATTACACACATGTGCCATGCACGGCACATGTGTCAACTTGCCCAATTTCAATGACGCCACCAAATTACTTCCATTGTCAGAAACAACCTTGCCAATCTCCAGTTGGTGCGGAGTCAGCCACTGATCCACCTGTGCGTTCAGGGCAGACAGGAGTGCCGGTGCGGTGTGACTCTCTGCTTTGAGGCAAGTCAACCCCAAGACGGCGTGACACTGCCGTATTCGGGATGTTGAATAGTACCTGGGGAGCTGGGGGGGAGCCGTTGATGTGGAGCAAGACGCAGCAGCAGAAGAGCAATCAGCCGAGGAAGAGGTTATGGAAGAGGATGGAGTAGGAGGAGTAGAGGAGGTAGCAGCAGGCCTGCCTGCAAGTCGTGGCGGTGTCACCAACTCTTCTGCAGAGCCATGCATTCCATGCTTGTCAGCCACCAGCAGGTTTACCCAATGAGCAGGGTAGGTGATATACCTGCCCTGACCATGCTTTGCAGACCAGCTATCAGTGGTCAGATGGACCCTTGCCCCAACGCTGTGTGCCAGACATGACATTACTTCCTTTCGCACAATCAAGTACAGGTTGGGGATTGCCTTTTGTGAAAAAAAATTCTCCTCAGACTCCACCAGCTTGTATGGTAAAAGCTGGCGGGCTAAGAGTTCTGACAAGCCTGCTGTCAGACGCCGGGCAAGGGGGTGGCTTTGGGACATTGGCTTCTTACGCTCAAACATGTCCTTGACAGACACCTGACTGTGGGCAGATGACCAGGAACTGCTACGGAAGAGAGACTGAGTGGCGGATGGTTGAGAGGGGGCAAGGAGGACAGCAGTGGTTGACGTGGATGAAGATGCTGGAGCAGGAGGAGGATGGCGGCTTTGAGTTTGTGTGCTGCTTCTACTCATGTGTTCATCCCATCTGCGTTTGTGATGTGAGATCATGTTCCTTCGCAAAGCAGTTGTACCTAGGTGGGTGTTGGACTTCCCACGACTCAGTTTATTTTGGCACAGGTTGCAAATGGTATCGCTGTTGTCAGAGGCAGACACACTAAAAAAATGCCACACTGCTGAGCTCTGCGATGACGGCATTCTGGTGGTGGCAACAGCATGCGTTGATTGGCGTGCTGTCTGGCTGACCCCGGGTGCCGATGCATGCTGTCTGACTGTGACTGTGCCACTATCTCCTTGCGACGACCTCCTCCTGCTTCCAACTCATCTCCTCCTCCTCTCTGTCTCCCCATCTGAACTTTCCCCCTCTTCTTCTTCTCTTCTAGCGGGCACCCATGTGACATCCACGGACACATCATCATCAACCGCTTCACTTGTATCTGACAAATCAACAAAGGAAGCTACAGCGGGTACAACATCATCATCATCATCACACCGTACGTCCATGTCTGTAATGCTGCCTGACTGAGACATATCACTGTTATCTACATCCTCTGTAAATGATGGTTGCGCCTCACTCATTTCTTCCAACTGATGTGTGAATAACTCCTCTGACGGATCAAGTGTAGCGGCTGTGGTGCTAGTGTTGGTGGTGGTGGCAGGCGGGCAAGTGGCACTGGTCACTTGAGAGGTGCCCGAAACTATGCTGGAGCTGGATGGTGTGTCAAGGTTACGAGCAGAAGCTGTAGAAGATTGGGTGTCCTGTGTTATAAAGTCAACTATTTCATCAGAACTTTTCGGGTTCATGGTACGTGGCCTAACACTGGGCATTATTCTATCGCCAAAGGGAATCACAGCACCATGACCACGACGGCACCTGCGGGGTGGCCGCCTGCCTCTGCCTGTCATTTTTTTTTTTTAAATGTAGACTTACACTACTATTAAACAAAATATGAGTGGTGCCACTGGGCAAGTAGGCAAGTGGGCACAGTATACGCTGTGAGCCTGACACAAAAAAGCAGACTGATGTTTCACAAAAGATTTTATTTTTTAAATGTACACTTACACTACTATTAAACAAGATATGAGTGGTGGCACTGGGCAAGTGGGCACAGTATACACTGTGAGCCGGAAACAAAAAAGCAGACTGATGTTTCACAATCCAAAAAGTTTATTTTTTTTAAATGTACACTTACACTACTATTAAACAAGAAGATATGAGTGGTGGCACTGAGGATGGAAGTAGGCACAGTATATGCTGGGAGCCTGACACACAGGCTGGCACTAGTGGCAGGCTGGCCTGGCAACTAAAATTAAATAACACTAGCAGACTGATGTCAAAATTATTATTTTTTAAATTTACACTAATGTTACAACAGATATGAGTGGTGGCATAGAGCAATTAATCACAGTATATGCTTCCTGTGGGCCTGGCACACAGGCCTGATGGCAAATGAAATTAGATTAAACTTGCAATTAGCAAACTAATGTAATTTTTTTTTTTTTTAAATTTACACTAATGTTACACCAGATATGAGTGGTGGCACAGAGCAATTAATAACAGTATATGCTGTGTGCTTGAGAGACCCAGGCCTTATGGAAAATGAAATGAAATTACACTAACAAACTAATGTAAATTTGTTTTTGTTTAACTTTACAATAATGTTCCACCACCAGATATGAGTGGTGGCACAGAGGAATTAATCACGGTATATGCTTGCTGTGGGCCTGGCACACAGGCCTGATGGCAAATGAAATTAGATTAAACTTGCAACTAGCAAACTAATGTAAAAGTTTTTTTTTTTAAATTTAAAATAATGTTACACCAGATATGAGTGGTGGCACAGAGCAATTCATAACAGTATATGCTGTGTGCCTGAGAGACCCAGGCCTGATGGGAAATGAAATTAGATTACACTAACAAACTAATGTAAATTTGTTTTTGTTTAACTTTACAATAATGTTCCACCACCAGATATGAGTGGTGGCACAGAGGAATTAATGACAGTATATGCTTGCTGTGGGCCTGGCACACAGGCCTGATGGAAAATGAAATTAGATTAAACTTGCAATTAGCAAACTAATGTAAACATTTTTTATTTAAATTTAAAATAATGTTACACCACCAGATATGAGTGGTGGCACAGAGCAATTAATAACAGTATATGCTGTGCCTGAGAGACCCAGGCCTGATGGGAAATGAAATTAGATTACACTAACAAACTAATGTAAATTTGTTTTTGTTTAACTTTACAATAATGTTCCACCACCAGATATGAGTAGTGGCACAGAGGAATTAATCACAGTATATGCTTGCTGTGGGCCTGGCACACAGGCCTGATGGAAAATGAAATTAGATTAAACTTGCAATTAGCAAACTAATGTAAAAATTTTTTTTTAAAATTTACACTAATGTTACACCAGATACAGTGGGGAAAAAAAGTATTTAGTCAGCCACCAATTGTGCAAGTTCTCCCACTTAAGAAGATGAGAGAAGCCTGTAATTTTCATCATAGGTATACCTCAACTATGAGAGACAAAATGTGGAAACAAATCCAGACAATCACATTGTCTGATTTGGAAAGAATTTATTTGCAAATTATGGTGGAAAATAAGTATTTGGTCACCTACAAACAAGCAAGATTTCTGGCTCTCACATAACTGTATCTTCTTCTTTAAGGGGCTCCTCTGTCCTCCACTGTACCTGTATTAATGGCACCTGTTTGAACTTGTTATCAGTATAAAAGACACCTGTCCACAACCTCAAACAGTCACACTCCAAACTCCACTTTGGTGAAGACCAAAGAGCTGTCGAAGGACACCAGAAACAAAATTGTAGCCCTGCACCAGGCTGGGAAGACTGAATCTGCAATAGGCAAGCAGCTTGGTGTGAAGAAATCAACTGTGGGAGCAATAATTAGAAAATGGAAGACATACAAGACCACTGATAATCTCCCTCGATCTGGGGCTCCATGCAAGATCTCACCCCATGGGTTCAAAATGATCACAAGAACGGTGAGCAAATATCCCAGAACCACATGGGGGGACCTAGTGAATGACCTGCAGAGAGCTGGACCAACGTAACAGAGGCTACCATCAGTAACACACTACGCTGCCAGGGACTCAGATCCTGCAGTGCCAGATGTGTCCCCCTGCTTAAGCCAGTACATGTCCGGGCCCGTCTGAAGTATGCTAGAGAGCATTTGGATGATCCAGAAGCGGATTGGGAGAATGTCATATGGTCAGATGAAACCAAAGTAGAACTGTTTGGTAGAAACACAACTTGTCGTGTTTGGAGGAGAGAGAACACCATACCTACTGTGAAGCATGGGGCTGGCAACATCATGCTTTGGGGCTGTTTCTCTGCAAAGGGAACAGGACGACTGATCAGTGTACATGAAAGAACGAATGGGGCCATGTATCGTGAGATTTTGAGTGCAAACCTCCTTCCATCAGCAAGGGCATTGAAGATGAAATGTGGTTGGGTCTTTAAGAATGACAATGATCCCAAACACACCGCCCGAGCAATGAAGGAGTGGCTTTGTAAGAAGCCTTTCAAGGTCCTGGAGTGGCCTAGCCAGTCTCCAGACCTCAACCCCATAGAAAACCTTTGGAGGGAGTTGAAAGTCCGTGTTGCCCAGCGACAGCTCCAAAACATCACTGCTTTAGAGGAGATCTGCATGCAGGAACAGAAAACGTTTGACCTCTGTCAATGCCAACAAAAGATACTTAACAAAGTATTGAGATGAACTTTTGATATTGACCAAATACTTATTTTCCACCATAATTTGCAAATGAATTCTTTCCAAATCAGACAATGTGATTGTCTGGATTTGTTTCCACATTTTGTCTCTCATAGTTGAGATATACCTATGATGAAAATTACAGGCCTCTCTCATCTTCTTAAGTGGGAGAACTTGCACAATTGGTGGCTGACTAAATACTTTATTTCCCCACTGTATGAGTGGTGGCACTGAGCAATTAATAACAGTATATGCAGTGAGCCTGAGAGACACAGGCCTGATGGAAAATTAAATTAAATTACACTAACAAACTAATGTAAATTTGTTTTTTGTTTTAATTTACAATAATATTCCACCACCAGATATTAGTGGTGACACAGAGGAATTAATCACAGTATATGCTTGCTGTGGGCCTGGAACACAGGCCTGATGGAAAATGAAATTAGATTAAACTTGCAATTAGCAAACTAATGTAAAAATGTTTTATTTAAATTTAAAATAATGTTACACCAGATATGAGCGGTGGCACAGAGCAATTAATAACAGTATATGCTGTGTGCCTGAGAGAACCAGGCCTGATTGCAAATGAAATTAGATTACACTAACAAACTAATGTAAATTTGTTTTTTTTTAACTTTACAATAATGTGATACCACCAGATATGAGTGGTGGCACAGAGGAATTAATCGCAGTATATGCTTGCTGTGGGCCTGGCACACAGGCCTAATTGAAAATGAAATTAGATGAAACTTGCAATTAGCAAACTAATGTAAAAGATTTTTTTTTAAATTTAAAATAATGTTAAACCACCAGATATGAGTGGTGGCACAGAGGATTTAATCACAGTATATGCTGTGTGCCTGGCACACAGGCCTGATGGAAAATGAAATTAGATTAAACTTGCAATTAGCAAACTAATGTAAAAGTTTTTTTTTTTTTAAATTTAAAATAATGTTACACCAGATATGAGTGGTGGCAGTGAGCAAGTAGGCACAATATATGCTGTGCTGTGAGGCTCACACACAGGCTGGTGGCAGGCAGGCAGGCAAATGCAAAAAAAAAACACGACTGGAGTTCTAGCCCTATGCAAAAAAAAAAAAAAAAAAAAAGACTGAAAAACATAAAAAAAAAAACGACTGATGTAGCCCTAAAAAGGGCTTTTTGGGGTGCTGTCCTGACAGCAGAGATCAGATGAGTCCTTCAGGACTGTAGTGGAGACTGAATACACTAGCCTAGCTATCAATTTCCCTATAAAATGAAAAGCTGCAACACTAAAGCTCCTCTCTCTACAAAAGTTGCTTCACAATTATTCTAAAATGGCTGCTGCCCGGGACCTGGGAGGGTCTGGAAGGGAATGTCTGCTGCTGATTGGCTGTAATGTGTCTGCATACTGTGAGATACAGGGTCAAAGTTTACTCAATGATGACGAATAGGGGGCGGATCGAACATCGCATATGTTCGCAAAACGCGGCGAACACGAACAAGCTAAGATCGCTGGGAACTGTTCTCCGGCGAACTGTTCGCGACATCACTAACAGCAGTATGATGAGTGTGCAATGTTAAATATATAGGTCACACATTTATTACATATCCTATTCCCTAGAGCTCTCCCATAGAAAGCAGCTGTGCTAGCTAATCCTTATTCAACACATATGTAAATTTGATCTGGAGCAGCTAACATTTGCAATTTAACCCTATAGTATCTAAAAAATGTAAGCGCATTGCATGTTTATCTAGCACAGATTTACAATATTTATATGTAAATCTGGCTATGTATTCTATCTGGAGCAGCAGATCTCCCAGTGCTACATGCAGTATTGCATGTGTTTTTGAGAAGCAGCAGACCCACCTGTGTATATGTAATTTATGCATCTCTCTGGAGCTGTTGGCCCCATTATGTTTCATTTATATACATGTGTATACCTGGGGCAGTGGGTCAGGTTAATATTAAAACATAACTGAATATATATCTGGTTAAGTGTGTATAGTAGTTTAGGCATGTATGTAAGTAACTAATGGTGAGTGAGCATACTAACTAGGAATGTCAGTATTTTGCTGTCAGTAGCTGCTGCCCTTGCTGTGATAAAAAAGAGGCAATGCTAGTTCCTCTGTTCATGCAGGAACCTCTTCCAGTACAATGTATTTTCCCTCCTCAATTCAGCATCTGCAAGTTGGCAAGATAAGACTGGTATCCTGTAATAGCAGTCAGTGCTGGATGTCTGATTGCAGCCCTCAGACTAAAGCCACAGTTTTCCTGTGTCCTGTCAAGACCAAAGGCACTCATAGGGTGACATCTACTTGAATGGCTTTATCTTTATTTAATATCATATGTGACTGTCATAATCCTGTCCTGTCTGATTCTCTCTGTAACTACAGTTAGTAGTTCAAACTGTGCTAGTGCTTTAGACTACAGACAGTCAGGTACTAAGAGTAAAAGTTATCTGGCTGTCTGTGATGCAACAAACCAAACAACCTGCCTGCCCTTTCTCTGGCTTCCAGACCAGTCCCAGAGGGTAATTAAATAAAAAAAATAGGGTCTGTTTTGGAACAAACAAAAAGGTGTGTGTGTGTGTGTATGTAATGTTCCATCCATTTTTTATAACAGTTTTCAATTGTATGGCCATTGCCATTTGAGTTAAGTTAAAGGACATAAACCCAAAATTATTCGTTCATGATTCAGATAGAGAATACAATTGAAAACAACATTCAAATGTACTTCTTTTATCTGATTTGCTTCACTCTCTTGATATCCTTTGTTGAAAAGCATATCTAGATAGGCTTAGTAGCTGCTGATTAGTGGCTGCACATATATGCCTCGTGATTGGCTCAACTCTGGGCATTGCTATTTCTGCAAAATAAGCTACAATAAGTAAATGGGAATGTTGTTTAAAATTTTATTTTCTATCTGAATCTTGAAAGAAATTTTGCAATAATAGGTGTGTTAGTTTGTGTATCTCCATAAAAGGGCATGTGGTTTTAAATTGTAGTGCAAACATTTTATTTACTCTAAGATTGCTTTCGCTGCCTTTTAAAAGTAATACTGTACTTACTTTGTTACCTTAAGCTTTAATGTTTTACATCTAATATTTATTTCTAGTTGTCCTAAATAATAATAAAAAAATCCTCAGTTTTTTTCCACTTTTTTTGTGTGTGTGTGTGGGGGGGGGGGGGGTAGGGGGGCGCTTCAGTTTTTTGTACCTACAGGCACCTGAGATGTAAATCCGGCCCTGTCAGTAAGGTGTTGCCATATTCCTCATCTAAGCACACTGGACAAGGAGTACACATCTGGTTGCCCCTTTTTTCGTTAGGGAGGCTACATACACACAGAGAGAAGCGCACTCACAGGAACGAACAACCAGCTCAGTACCATAGTTAGCCTGTTCTATGGTGATTTACCACCTGGGTGCAGCTTCTTTTAGCCCAGTAATGCTTTTCACAGAGTAGAACTTTCCTGTAGTATATCAGTCTGATCCCGCCTATAACAGTCAGTCGAGCGCCAAAATACCAGGCAATTTCTCTCTTAACAAGGAGCACAGCAACCCCAGATAATCATTTCGGCCTTCATTGGGCCGCCCTAAGGGTTAAAGGGGAAACCAGATGTGGACTCCTTGCCCAGTGAAGCTTAGAGAAATATGGCTGCACCTCACTGATAAGGCTCATATGATGCCAAAACGATTGTCTGGGGTTGTCATGTCCCTTTTTCAAAGGAGAATTTCCTGTTATTTTGGGGCTGGATTGACTTTACATGGCGGGATCAGACTGATATACTTCAGGAAGGTTTTCCTTTGTGAAAAGCAGTATTCGGCTAAAAGAGGCTGCTCCTTAGGTGGTAAATCGTCAAAGAACAAGCTATTGAGCTGTTGTTCGTTCCTGGTAGAGCGCTTCTCTCTTTGTATGCATTTAAAGTGCATTTCTTATATGTCTCTCTATAGAAATATGATTGATAGATAGATACACAGACAGACAGATATGTATAAATATATATATATATATATATATATATATATATATATATATATATATATATATATATATGAATACCCAAAAAGAGAGATGGTACACTGCACAGCGCTAATCCCCTATTACACAAGTGATATAATGATTCAAGTAGAATCAGCATATATACACATGTGCAAATTAATGTCAATAATATCACTAAAAAGTGAGAGTGAATTTATATACACATACCCACCAATATATTAACAATTACAATTAATGGAGTTATCTAGAAGTTGATACAATTGATAGGGGTTGCTAGAATGTGATCAGCGGAATGTAATAAATGTAAACCTTAATAGGCAACAACCTCCAAATGAAGGTTCCACAATAATAGATATTTGTATGTGCCGTGTCCCAATATTCTGTATATATGTGGTGGGAGCAGTCACAAGGGAATATACCAGTTGGTCCCGGTCTAAAATGTTCCAACAATCGATAGATACAAACTAAATGTATGTAGAGCGGTGCCCATGATGAAACACAAAATGGTTACAACATACAACTAGTATAATTAGGAGTGGGTAACTCTCTCCAATTAAAGTCTGTGGTAGTAAGCAGTATAAATCCTTCTCATGAATTCAGCACTTGATATCACAGTAAAATTATGGAAGAAAATCCTCATGTGGGCTCACAGCCTACTTACATCCAAGACCCTCAATCCTATGAGGTAAGCGAAGGGCGTTGGTTTTACGGGGCTCCAGACAGCTGCTTCAGTATGTCGGTGGAGACTCGTCAGTTTCACTGTCAGTTTTCTCAGCGCAGTTTCCGTAAATGTTATGTGGAATAGAAGAAACAGATCGTACATAGCATAATACTGTTTAAAAAATAGCGGTATTTTATTTACAACCACAGAAGACAAATACTCACAAACAACATCTCAATCTTTATGAGGTATCAGTAACTCATGAAATTGGGAAAAAATGTAGAATCCAAGCGTTCCACTACTTTGAAATCAAGTCCGATTTAAAAACTGTACTTTTAGACAGCGTTATAGAGACACGCTGAAGTAAAGTCCAATCAAGCAGCCAGATTCAACACTATAGGTACAGCCTGACGCGTTTCAAAGTTCTAACGAACTTCTTCATCAGAGGCAATGTTGAATCTGGATAATGTGAGCTGTTTTTAACCCCTTAATGACCGGACCATTTTTCAATTTTCTTACCCTTAATGACAATGGCTATTTTTACATTTCTGCAGTGTTTGTGTTTAGCTGTAATTTTCCTCTTACTCATTTACTGTACCCATACATATTATATACCGTTTTTCTCGCCATTAAATGGACTTTCTAAGGATACCATTATTTTCATCATATCTTATAATTTCCTATAAAAAAAAATATAAAATATGAGGAAAAAATTGAAAAAAACACACTTTTTCTAACTTTGACCCCCAAAATCTGTTACACATCTACAATCACCAAAAAACACCTATGCTAAATAGTTTCTAAATTTTGTCCTGAGTTTAGAAATACCCAATGTTTACATGTTCTTTACTTTTTTTGCAAGTTATAGGGCCATAAATACAAGTAGCACTTTGCTATTTCCAAACAACTTTTTTTCAAAATTAGCGCTAGTTACATTGGAACCCTGATATCTGTCAGGAATACCTGAATATCCCTTGACATGTATATATTTTTTTTTAGAAGACAACCCAAAGTATTGATCTAGGCCCATTTTGGTATATTTCATGCCACCATTTCACCGCCAAATGTCATCAAATAAAAAAAAAGTTCACTTTTTCACAAATTTTGTCACAAACTTTAGGTTTCCCACTGAAATTATTTACAAACAGCTTCTGCAATTAAGGCACAAATGGTTGTAAATGCTTCTTTGGGATCCCCTTTGTTCAGAAATAGCAGACTTATATGGCTTTGTGGTTGCTTTTTGGTAAGTAGAAGGCCGCTAAATGCTGCTGCGCACCACACGTAAATTATGCCCAGCAGTTAAGGGGTTAAATTAGGTAGCTTGTAGGGAGCTTGCAGGGTTAATTTTAGCTTTAGGGTAGAGATCAGCCTCCCACCTGACACATCCCACCCCCTGATCCCTCCCAAACAGTTCTCTTCCCTCCCCCACCCCACAATTGTCCCCGCCATCTTAAGTACTGGCAGAAAGTCTGCCAGTACTAAATAAAAGTAGTTTTTATTTTTTTTAATAAAAAAAAATAAAATGTTTTAGCTGTGATGGACTCCTGCCTTAGCCCCAACCTCCATGATCCCCCCCCCCAGCAATCTAACCCTCTCCCCTACCTAATTGCCGCCATCTTGGGTACTGGCAGCTGTCTGCCAGTACCCAATTTGCCCCCCAAAAAAGTGTTTTTAATTATTTTTTATTACTAATTTATTTTTTTCTGTAGTGTAGCAGCCCCCCACAATACCCCAACCCCCTCCCCCTCCCAGATCCTCATATATATATATTTCCCCCCCTCTTCCCACTCATTGGTGTCAGTGTCAGTATTTCCCCCCCTCTTCCCACTCATTGGTGTCATTGGTGTCAGTAGGTGATCGCGGGCGTGCGCGCGCACCCGTGCGCGCACGCGCACGCGCATGCGCGCCCCCGCACGCTCCCGGCACCCGGCGTGCACATTGCACTAACAGGAGCCGGATGCCGGGTAGCGATGGGCCGCCCACCCGCCTCCCAGTTGCGCTCCCACCCACCAACGAACCGGCCGCATCGCTACCGGTGCAGAGAGGGCCACAGAGTGGCTCTCTCTGCATCGGATGCTTTCTAAGGGTATTGCAGGATGCCTCAATATCGAGGCATCACTGCAATACCCTGAGAGCTGCTGGAAGCGATTGCGATCGCTTCCAGCACTCTCTTAGACAAGTGACGTACCAGGTACGTCCATTGTCACTAACTGCAAGTTTTTGCAGGACGTACCTGGTACGTCACTTGTCATTAAGGGGTTAAACCTCCCGCCGTATGTGTGGAGGAGGTGTGTGAACCGGCTGCTTTGTGATTGGTGCATTCTCATTTTGCCACTCAAGGTACATCCGGGGGTTGGTTGCACCGCAAACTAGCTTAGTTTTACAATTGTTTTAATCTTTACATTGGGTCTCCAGATATTGACACTATTTATCGCTTTTAACAGAACATTTGTCATACATTCTATTTCGTTACATTTTTGTGAGCAATTTTACTCTTATCTAAAGTGTTTCACTGTCAGCAACCTGTCATACAACCTTAAGGAGAGCTTTAGACTCTTGATTTGACACATATTTCTAAGTAGTATACCTTAATGTACTATTGTCTTTACGAGTAGATTATTAATCAAACTATGTACAGGTGGCCCTCGATTTACAACGGTTCAATTTGCACCGTTTCAGAATAACAACCTTTTTTTTTTTTTAGTCATGTGACTGCTATTGAAAAGCATTGAGAAGCAGTGCATTGATTAAAAAAGCCAGTAGGTGGAGCTATCCGCTTATGTTGCAGCAAAGATATGCAAGCCAAGCAAGCTGAAATTAATCAGTTTAACCAGACCTGAGCTATTGAGGAGATTTCAAAAGAATAAAATCTTCCTGTCTATAAATCAGTCCAGATTGGAATGCATAGAAAGAACTGTTTGCAGAAAAAATGCAAGTAAAGTCTGTGTTGTGTGATTATTTTATTAGGTTTATAATGCTGTTTAGCATGTAAAGTCTTCATTTCAAAGCTTTACAAATAATGTATTAGGTGTTACTTATGACAATTTTGAGAAGGGCCTGGAACCTAACTCCCTCACTTTCCATTGACTTACATTATATACTGGGTTTCAATTTACAACGGTTTCGATTTACAACCATTCCTTCTGGAACCTAACCCCGGCGTAAACTGAGGGCTACCTGTACACATATATAAATAAATAATTACACAGTGTGGATGAACAGCGCAAAGAGAATATGAATATTCTATTTCTGATCTAGAAAAGTACCCTATGGAAACATATGTATAAACTGATAGAAAATTTAAGATTCCAAAAGGTCTGCATAAGTGCACGATGTTCACCTCATATAAAACAGTATATAACATTTTGTATTTGTATTATTTTTTGTTGCTTACTGGACCTAAATGTTCTTATTGGTCAGCGACTAGACAATGTTTATTGCTGGGACATGACTGTCAATAAATATAGGTGATTGTAATTATGATTATGTTCCCATTTCTTACTGAAAGTTGTTTCCTAGTTCTCTTTCTTTTTGGGAGGAGGAATTAATTTCTTAGATGTGTCCTACAGGTATTGTTTACTATTAGCACCATTTATCAACTTTGTATATATCTAATGTTTAAGTAATAGTTTGGAATTATTTATTTATTTGTTCGTCCCTATAGTCTTATCTTATTCGATAATGACTATGATTAATATTTTATATGACATTTAAATGAGAACTGGGGTTCCATTTATTTTATAGGAACGCTACAATGTCTACATCTTTATTTAACCCCATTGGATACAGTGTATTAAAGTGGTGTATCCAAAAAGTTTCTCTCTGTCTGAGTTTTTTAACCCTATCTCCACCACTGGCATCTGGGGGGATATGTTCCAAGATAGTGCCTTTTAAGCATTTTGGATTTTTTTTATGTTGTTTGCAATAGTCCAGTGTAGCCTCTACCTAGGTATAGCCTCTACCTAGCCTCTACCTAGGCATAGACTACTCCCCAAAACCCTTTTCCTACACTATATATATATATATATATATATATACATATATATATATATATATATATATATATATATATATATATATATATATATATAAAAATACAACCAGAAAAATGTTGAATGAGGGTTCCCTTTAAGACTTTAAAAATACTGAGCATTTAAATGTCTATTGTTTTGTTTAGATTTCTGGCCTGCCTCTTAAAAAAACGGTCAGTCTGGTTAAATATTGAACTCCTGGCAACCCTACATTCCACTGATAAACTAAATTTGTTCATGCTATTTAGTGCTTGCTTTTATGAACTTTAAATATTTAGCAGAAACTGTTAAAAAAAGCAGTTTCCATTAAAAAGGATAAAATCTTTCTTCTCTCTTACAAAAATATATTAAAAAATATTGATATTGAAAGAAGTCAACATATGCAAATTAAAAGTGTTTTTTTTTAATCATTTTAAAATCATTCATATACCACACTGTTTGCCAGCGATTACTTTGTGCATTTGAGAAGTGGAGCATTGTGAGATTTTGTTGGCAGAAATGTCTTCCTGTGTCTGCCCCTCCTCCTGCAGGCAAGCAGTTTTAGTTTTATAAGTTTCATTTCTCCTGAACACCCTGTGTACATAACAGAAGATAAACACAGACGTCACTTATTTCATTGTTGGGAATCAAGAGAGAGGATGGCGAGGACTGCTTGGGAAAGGGCATTTTACAGTGAGATAGAGGAACGGGCAATCCCCCATGTGTGGGCTTTTACTATTGATAAAACTCTTCAGGGACAGCAGGCAGGATGGCTGCAGTACTCACAGTCCACTTTTGCCAGGTAAACATTATTATAAACATTATAGGTTACATAGCGTACTGTATATTAAACATATATAAGTCTACAATTCCATTACTTTTCACAATGCCCTACTTACTTTGTGTAACTGTTTTTTTAAAACACTTTTATATTTTTGTTAACTAAATCAAATATAAACATTTATAGCTAGATTATGCAAACACCGCCCAAGGTAAATCAATAGCGCTCCCATGTTTGCGCTGGTTTTGCAAGTTGCAAATAGAAATTATCACATATACACACATACACACACACACACATATATATATATTGTGACAGAAAGCAAGGCCTGGTTATAAATGGGAGATATTTAAGACCAAGCATTGTACATGCTATTTCTCCTTTCAGTTAAAACCCCAGGGAGAGAGAGTGTGTATTTGATTATGCAGTTGATAAACTGTGTTCTGGGGTTTGGGATAATTGGAGAGAGGGTGGGCCATTATCCCAGACAGCTGTGAAGCTGTCCAGCAGCTAATCACAGGTGTGGATAATTATAAGTTGTGAGGGTTTAAATAGCAGCCTCACTTAGGCCTAGGTCAGAGAGTTACACAGCTACAGAAGCTGGTGTGTGTTTGTTACACTGTGTTAAAAGACTTTTGTTCATGTGAACTGTAAAAGGACATTATTTTGACAAAGCACTTGTGGAATGCTGTTCAGTGCTGGGACATACTTGAAAGTACTGATATTTACAAAAAGTACTTAACATTGCTGCAGAGGAAAGATTTCCCTCTTTTGAAAATGAACTGCCTGTTTGTTGTTGCTGTGAAAAATAAAGCCTTTTAAACTATAGTGGACTGTCCTGTGCTGCATCTAACTGTGTCCTAGAAGACAGTGGTTAAAAGTGTTCCTGTTACACTTGGTGGAGAATCCGGGTAACCACGTTGTATGTCTGTGGGCATAATAATCTGCAAGCAACATGGAGGAAGTCATTAAAGCTTTGATCCATTCTAATGCTATACAGCAGGAGACTAACAGAAAAGCTGCTGAAAATAGTGCAGCACTGCAACAGTTGGTCTTGGCCCAGTCAGAAAGTGCTATGCTGCTGGCTAAATCACAGAAGAGAACACTGAATTGTTGATACAACAGATGGCCGCTGTGCAAGCTGAGACATTCAGGAAGACCCGGGAAGAGCAACAAAGTGCTACACAAACTCTTCAACGAGAGGTTCACGCCATATCAGAAAAACTGAACTCTGAATATGTTGGTGGCAGCCAAGGTTCCAGAGTAATAAGGGCTAGTCATTATCTTCAAAAAATGACAGCAGCTGATGATGTTGAGGCGTATCATTTGGCATTTGAACGCACAGTAGAAAGAGAAAAATGTCCGACAGTTGAGTGGGCGACTATACTTGCGCCATTTCTTAGTGGTGAACCTCAGAAGGCCTACTATGATTTAGAGCCAGCACAAGCCAGTGTCATGTTATACTGGATTAGTGTGCATAACTACTTACTTATGCTTTCTTAGTCTTTGTTCTGTACTGTGCCTTTAAGAATCTTACCTGCAAACAGCTATTTAAGGCAACACCTCCTCTCTCACATTGCTTGGTATTGTTAGCAGTTCTAAGCCCCTCCTTGTGAGTTGATCACTTGCTTCTGGATTGTACTTCCTGCATCCTGGTATTCAAACTCTGACTGACTGCATCTGTGTTCTGGAAAGCTGCTGCAACGGATCTCTCTGCCTGTGACGTCACACGCCAACTTTCACAGCCGCCACTCAGCTGTCATCTGTGACTCCAGCTCACCGCTCAGCGCTGCAACTTTATAAAACTTATTCTAAGTTTTTCAGGTACCTATCTGACTTTAAATTCTATGTTTTACCTCAGTATGCATACTTATTGATCACATACATTTAGCGCTTATTCCTTTAAATCCTTAAAGTGTTAACATTTCCTTTTCTGCTGTGTTCATATGGTTGTACTGCTGCACCCGTTTAACCCCCATGACCGCTCCTGCAGCAATAGGACAATTGGAACATAATTATCATCCAGTAACTGCTACGTTTGTATTATGGGTATACACATTACTACAGGAAGTAATTAATGTGAATCCTCTTTACACACTTTGCAACATTAAAACATTTTTACTTGCTATTCAGTAGCTGTGGTTCATTATAGAAAACTTCTTTTACAGGCTCTGCCTGAATTATCACAGAAATACCAAGTCATAAAACAAGATGGACCCAACTGAAATGGCATCACAAATACAGACATTAAATCAAAAAGTCCAGTTATTAACAGATGGGTTAAATTCCTTAAAAATGGAGAATGATAACTTAAAAGTGTACATAAAAGATGTAGTGGATAGAAAGCCTCCTCTGCAGGAACCCCAGGTTAGCTTACCTGAATTATTCTCTGGGGATAGAAAGGTTTTCAGAGAATTTAAAAATTCTTGTTATTTATTGTTTACGTTAAAACCATACACTTACCCAAATGATAGGGTTAAAGTTATGACAACTATCTCATACCTTAGAGCTGAGCCTAGGGCATGGGCCAATACTTTCCTAGAAAATAATGATGATATACTTAACTCTTTAGATTCTTTTTTCTCTGCTTTGGCACAACTTTACGAGGACCCATTTAAACAACAAACAGCTGAAACCGCTATGAGGTCCCTGAAACAGAGAAAAAGGGAAGTAGAAGAATATATAGCAGAATTTAAAAGATGGGCCCCAGACACACAGTGGAACAATCTATCTCTTAAAAACCAGTTCCGACTAGGCTTGTCTGAGGCCATAAAAGATGAGTTGTCACGCATACAGATACCCCCTACTTTGAAACAACTTATTGATCTTAGTATTTGTATAGATAGAAGACTTAGAGAAAGACACCATGAGAAATATGTACATGAGTCAGTCTCTAGAACAAAACACACTCCAGTTAGTTTCACTACTCAAACAAAGACTACACCTGAGCCTATGGATATAGCCTTCCTTAAGGGACCCTTAAGCAATCAGGAAAAGATTAGACGCCGAACAGCTAACCTGTGCATGTACTGTGCCTCTGAAGAACATGTCGTTAAAGACTGCCCACTATTACAACGCCAATGTAAGGGTAAGGGAAAAATACCTTATTGCTCTATAAACACTGATCTTCAATCTAAACATTACTGTAAACTCCCTCTTGTTTTACAGTAGGACCAGCACCGAGTAACAGTACCAGGGATTATTGATTCTGGAGCTTCCACTTCTTACATCGATGTAACTTTCACTAAAAGTAATAAAATACCCCTGATTAAAAAATTGACTCCTGTGCCTTTAAGGGGGATTGATAGGAATGTTCTATCATCTGGGCCTGTACTCTATGAAACCATTCCTATTTTAATGTCCACTCATGGGAACCATACGGAATATATCAGGTTTGACGTTATCACTTCACCTGAGTTTCCTTTAATTTTAGGTCTACAATGACTATGTCTCCATGACCCTTTAATTTCTTGGGCTACGCTCTCCATCAAATTCCCTTCTCAGTATTGTAGCACTACTTGTTTCCCTCATTTATTACTGCAGCTACCTACTGTCAGTCCAGAGGTTAATATTCCTCCAGAATATGCAGATTTTGCTGATGTGTTTAGCAAAACCGAATCAGAGAACCTTCCCCCTCATAGAAGGTTTGACTGCCCAATAGATATCTTACCCGGAGCAACCATACCCTGTGGGCATATTTTCCCATTATCTAAGCCAGAGTTACAACATCTTCGTGTTTACATAGACGATAACCTCAGGAAAGGGTTCATCCGACCATCCACCTCCCCAGCAGCAGCTGGAATGTTTTTTGTAAAAAACAAAGATGGCTCTTTGAGACCAATTGTTGACTATTGGCAATTGAATAAAATAACAATAAAAAATCGTTACCCTTTGCCCCTAATTACTGAGTTAATCGAGCGTTTGGAAGGTTCCAAAATCTTTACCAAGCTCGACTTGAGGGGGGCTTATAATTTAATTAGGATGAGAGAAGGAGACGAATGGCTGACGGCATTTCGTACTCGCTATGGCTTGTACGAGTATACGTCATGCCATTCGGTCTTTGCAACGCCCCTGCCACCTTCCAACATCTAATTAACAATATATTCAAAGACATCCTGGATACTTATGTAGTTATATATCTGGATGACATTCTTATTTTTTCCAAAACACTTTCAGAACATAAAATACATTTGAGACAAGTCTTGTCTAGACTTAGGAGTAATTCCTTGTATGTAAAAGTAGAAAAGTGTATTTTTCACACAAACAGTGTATCATTTTTGGGATATCAAATCTCTGATACGGGTATACAAATGGATGATTGTAAAATTCGGACCATTCTTGATTGGCCAATACCTACCACCAGAAGACTGGTGCAGAGCTTCCTTGGCTTTGCCAATTTTTATAGAAAATTTATAAAAAACTATTCGGTGTTGGCAAGACCTCTCACTAACTTAACCAAAAAGAACTCAAGGTTTCTTTGGACAGCAGCTACACAAGAAGCTTTTGATACCTTAAAATGCAGCTTTACTTCTGCTCCAATTCTAAGGTTTCCAAACACGGATTTGCCTTTCGTCTTAGAGGTAGATGCCTCTGATTTCGCCATTGGAGCCATCTTGTCACAAAGAGATGGACTTCAACAACCATTACATCCCATGGCCTTTCATTCCCGTAGTCTTACCACTGCTGAAACACACTACCCTGTGGGAGACAAGGAACTACTCACTATAAAAACGGCATTTGATCAATGGCGACATCTTTTGGAGGGGGCAAAAACACCAGTTATGGTATTTACTGATCACAGGAACTTACAGTACTTGAAATCAACCAGGACTCTCTCTGCTAGGCAGGTCCGTTGGAACTTATTCTTTTCGAGATTCAATTTCCTTATCACTTACCGAGCAGCAGCAAAAAATGGTAAGGCTGACGCTTTATCACGTCTTTCAACAAAACATGTTGCTCAAAACACTAGCCAATCTGTGATTCCACAGGAAAATGTTCTTCTGTTCCTCATCGATTCACTCCCTTACCTCCGGGCTGAGCAAGATAAAGATTGTACTAAACCTTTGACTGATATCCATAAGAATCCAGACGATATATATTACCATGAAAAAAGGATCTATGTACCTCCGTCTTTACGACAACTTTTACTTCAGTCAGCCCATGATTCTTACCTTGCTGGACACTGTGGGATAAGCAAAACCAAGGAACTACTTGAAAGATCTTACTGGTGGCCACAAATGAATCAGGAAATAAGCGATTATGTAAATAGTTGTCATAATTGTGCCATTACAAAAAGGATAAAAAAAGCTCCCTATGGATTGTTGCTCTCCGTTCCAACACCATCAAAACCATGGGAAGATATTGCACTTGATTACATAGTAGACCTACCAAACTCCAGTAACAAAACTACAATAGTTGTAGTGGTCGATTTATTCAGCAAAATGCTCCATCTCATTCCGTATCATAAGTTACCCACTGCCGCAGAAACTATACAACTGCTACTTACTAATGTAATAAAATTACACGGACTTCCTAAAAGAATTCTCACTGACCGAGGCTCCCAATTTACGAGTGCCCTTTGGTCTGCTTTCTGTAAACATATCTCTATTGATAAAAGGTTATCCTCATCCTTCCATCCTCAGACCAATGGGCAGACAGAGCGCTGCAATCAATGGTTGGAGCAGTTCCTGCGAGCATATTGCCATAGTGACCAGCATAGTTACACCTACACTACGCAGAATTTGTTTTTAATAATACAATACATTCAACTACAAAACAAACTCCCTTTTACATAAATTATGGCTACCATCCCAGATTCCAATACTTACCAGATACAGACCAAAACCTACCTCATATCTCGAACCTTGCTAATACCATGAAACTAAACGTCACTACGGTGCATCTAGCCATTGAAAACGCCAAAAAGGTTAAAAAAACTTATTATGATAAGAAACGCGCTCCACCTCCTCATTACTCAGTGGGAAATTTAGTATGGCTCTCCACAAAGAATTTGAGATTGTCTACTCCCTCCAAAAAACTTTCACCTTTATATTTAGGTCCTTTCACTGTACAGAAAATAATTAATTGCAATGCAGTACTCCTAACATTACCTAGTTCCATGAAAATACATCCCACCTTTCACGTTTCACTTTTGAAGCCCTATAGGTCAGTGCGTATTTCTACTTCAAGCCATGATCTGCCTCACGTAACAATTGACCCCAACATGGAATATGAAGTTCAGAACATCCTCGATTCGAGACGTCGTAGGGGCATCCTACAGTACCTCGTGAAATGGAAAGGTTATACTGATGAACACAATTCTTGGGAACCTGCTACCAATATCTCGGCCCCGAGACTCATATCCCGATTCCATCAGAGGAATCCCGATCGTCCTCAGCCTTGAGCCGCGGAGCTGCTCTCGGGGGGGTATCCTGTCATGTTATACTGGATTAGTGTGCATAACTACTTACTTATGCTTTCTTACTCTTTGTTCTGTACTGTCCCTTTAAGAATCTTACCTGCAAACAGCTATTTAAGGCAACACCTCCTCTCTCACATTGCTTGGTATTGTTAGCAGTTCTAAGCCCCTCCTTGTGAGTTGATCACTTGCTTCTGGATTGTACTTCCTGCATCCTGGTATTCAAACTCTGACTGACTGCATCTGTGTTCTGGAAAGCTGCTGCAACGGATCTCTCTGCCTGTGACGTCACACTCCAACTTTCACAGCCGCCACTCAGCTGTCATCTGTGACTCCAGCTCACCGCTCAGCGCTGCAACTTTATAAAACTTATTCTAAGTTTTTCAGGTACCTATCTGACTTTAAATTCTATTTTTTACCTCAGTATGCATACTTATTGTTCACATACATTTAGCGCTTATTCCTTTAAATCCTTAAAGTGTTAACATTTCATTTTCTGCTATCTGTGTTCATATGGTTGTACTGCTGCACCCGTTTAACCCCCTTGACCGCTCCTGCAGCAGTAGGACAATTGGAACATAATTATGATCCAGTAACTGCTACGTTTGTATTATGGGTATACACATTACTACAGGAAGTAATTAATGTGAATCCTCTTTACACACTTTGCAACATTAAAACATTTTTACTTGCTATTCAGTAGCTGTGGTTCATTATAGAAAACTTCTTTTACAGGCTCTGTCTGAATTATCACAGCCAGTGACTATGAGAAATTGAAAGCAGAAATCCTTGCACACCTGGGGGTGACTTCGGCAGTCCGTGCACAAAGATTCCATTCCTGGATGTTTTCATCTCATGATGCTGCAAGATCCCAGATGTTCGACCTTATACACCTTGCCAGGAAGTGGCTGCAACCAAAGTTTAATTCGGCTACCAAAATAGTGGAACTACTGGTGATGGACCGGTTTCAGCGTGGATTACCTGCTTCCCTGCGGCAGTGGGTTAATCAAGGTGATCCTCAAACAGCGGATCAGTTGATTGTATTGGTCGAAAGATTTATAGCTTCAGGAGAAGTTTTGCAACGATCTTCAGTGGATCAGCCCCACAATCCCAAGTCCCAGAGCTCTACAAGAACTGGTAAGACTGTTCAGGGGATAAAGGGGATAAGAGAGCAGCAGGTGTATAGGCAAAACACCAGAGACATTTCCCCAGGAATTAAGGAAACATTTAAATATAACCAACCTGTAAGATGTTTTAAATGTAATGAGGTTGGGCATATTGCTAGAGACTGTGATAAAGATGAATTTATGAACTGTAATGTTGCACATTCCCTATTGTCGAATAGCAACAGCTCTGTTAATAATGATTCCCATTGGTGTACTGTTATGGTTAATGGTAAAGTGTCTAGGGCTTTGCTTGATTCAGGAAGTATGGTCACACTAGTGGCTAAATCTATAGTACCAGATGCAGTATTAGATTATGGGGAAAAAATGGTAATTATCTGTGTTCATGGAGATAAACGAGAATATCCTACAGCTGAGGTGGAGATTGAGACTCAGTGTGGTAAATTAAAATATTATGTGGGTGTAGTACTAAATTTAGCCCATGAGGTGGTCATAGGGAGAGATTTTCCAAAATTTCTGGAGTTATGGGAATCTCCAGAAATATGTCAAACTTCTGATATTTATGTATTTCCTTTCTCTGAAACTGATTTTGAAGGGGGTTCCATTGAAAAAGAGAAAAATAAGATTTATTGCCGTATGCCTGTATTAGTAGGTGATCAACCTTCTCAGAAGTACTTCTCAGAAGTACTAGCTCAGAAAATATTGATGATTTGATAGATCTGGTTGGTGGCCCTGGTAATTTTAAAAAAGCCCAATGGGAGGATCCAACATTGGTAGAGGCAAGAATTAATATCAGAATTATAAATGATGTGACACAGCAAGGAAATGTATTACCCTATCCTTATTTTGAAGCAGTTAATGATTTGGTATATCATGTAGAGAAGAAAGGAACAGACATTGTTAAACAACTTTTGGTGCCCCAGACTTTTAGAAACACTGTATTAAATCTTGCACATAACCACATTCTAGGGGGGATTTGTGAGTTGAGAAAACCAAAGAGAGAGTTCTTAGAAGGTTTTATTGGCCAGGGATATTTGTAGCCATCAAGGATTATTGTGCTTCATGTCAACTTACAGCTCCTGCTAAAGATTTTCGTAACCCTTTAGTGCCCTTGCCTATAATTGATGTGCCTTTTGAAAGAATTGCTATGGACTTGGTGGGTCCGCTAGTTAAATCTGCTAGAGGACATCAGTATATACTGGTAATCCTTGATTATGCTACACGCTATCCTGAGGCAGTTCCCCTTTGTAACAGCTCTGCAAAGTCCATAGCAAGAGAACTCATGCTAATGTTTAGCAGGGTCGGGATACCTAAGGAAATTTTGACAGACCAAGGAACTCCATTTATGTCCAGGGTTACAAAAGAATTGTGTAAGTTGTTTGGCATAAAACAACTAAGGACCTCAGTATATCACTCTCAGACTGATGGTTTAGTAGAAAGGTTTAACAAAACTCTCAAAAGTATGCTAAGAAAGATAATTGATACAGATGGGAGAAATTGGGACCTTCTGTTACCCTATTTAATGTTCTCTATCAGGGAGGTTCCCCAGGATTCTACAGGTTTTTCCCCATTTGAACTGTTGTATGGGCGGCATCCCAGGGGATTACTGGATATAGTTAAAGAGACTTGGGAGCAAGAGACAACACCTTACCGAAGTATTATTGAACATATTTCCCAAATGCAGGATCGTATGGAAGCTGTCATGCCCATTGTAAGGGAACATATGGGAAAAGCACAGGAAGCACAAAAGTACAGCTACAACAGTAATGCTAGAGCCAGGGTGTTTATTTTTCTTTTCTTTATGTCACATACTCCCTCTATCTAATTTGCTTCATGTGTTTTGTGCCATTCCCCATTATTCCTCAGTTTAGACCACTGGTTTTCAAACCTGTCCTCAGGCTTCCCTAACAGGCCACATTTTGAGGTTATCTGGACTAGAGAACAGGTGAAATAATCAGCTGATTAGTAAACATGGTTATTTTACCTGCTCTCAGCCAAGGTAATCCTGAAAATATGGCCTGGTCCAGGCCCGGACTGGGAACAAAAAAAGGCACGAGCATTTTAGGGTAGGGAGGGCCTCCCCCCCCCCCCCTCCGCTCACCATTTCTTATTTAACCGTATACCAAACCTGGCAAGTTTAATATTGTTTAAGTTACAAAAACATTTAACTAAATGAAAAAATGTATACCAGAAAGGTAATAGTGAGAGGGGCGTTCAATACATAAGCTGAGGTGAATAAAATATATTTTTAAAAAGACACTATTGGGTAATAATCAAAATAATATTTAATAAGTAAAAAACCCTAATAAAAACCTAAAGCACAGATAATAATAATATCAATTGATACACATATAAATTGTGGCCACAATGTAATACACAGTATTGAGTTGCAATTCATAAAAAGGATTTCATACACATAAATAACATTAAAATTGCTGAGTTTAGGGCATAGCAAACCAGTAGCTGATTAAGGTGTTCTCTGTGATATAGCGTATATAGCGAAAGTAACAGTTCTGTGATATTGGTTGGAAGAAATGTTTCACTTTAACGAAACAGTGTCATTTATGTATGTATACAATGTTCCAAAAAGTAGGAGCGCTCATAAGTTTAGTTTATAAGTTTAGTTTCAGTAACAAATAGCAGTTGGATATATGAAGTAGATTACCGACCTTTAGGGAGCCGTACAATGATGATTGATTTAGCGGCTGTAGATGTAACTTACATATTTGGAACTCCTTTGGTCTTGGCAGTAACTCTGTTTAAGCGTTGAAGTCTATACACGATTTTCTGAATGTTGGACTACTGACCTTCTCGGAGTTTTAACAGCAAATTCTTTTGAAAACAGCTGATCCGTTGTTTTTTTTTGGTCCTCACTGTAGCCTATCAGGAGCGTGACTTCTTGCAGATGTTTGCGATGCATATGTTGATTTTCTTTACTTAGCTTAATCTTGTAAAGCCAGTGACTACTTCCAGCGGTATTAAATAAGATATCGTTCCCGTTCCTTTTTTTTTCATTTAGTTTTAAACGTTTGTGGGAGAATAACGGGATATAGAGAGGAGGCTTGTTTGAGGTTTTTAGCTCTAGGGTGAGAGTCTCTGATATATTTTTTACAAAAACATTTAATATTTCCAACATCACTGTATTTTGTCCATTTTTTGGTATGAAAAAATAAAGTAAATTATAAAAAAAAAAACACAACAAAACCAAAATAAAGTGTTATGGCTAGATTACGAGTTTTGCGTTATGAGCGGTGCGTTACTAACTTGCACGTTATTGTCACCACTCACTTACCTACAGTGCTGGTATTACAGGTTTACAAAAACCCAGTGTTAAAAGACAAAAAGTGAGCGTAGAGCAAAATTGTGCTCCATACCGCACTCCAATACAAGCGCTGCTTAAGTCAGCGGTGAGCTGGTTGTACTTGCTCGTGCACGATTTCCCCATAGACATCAATGGGAGAGCCGGCTGAAAAAAAGCCTAACACCTGCAAAAAAGCAGCGTAAAGCTCAGTAACGCAGCCCCATTGATTCCTATGGGGAAACACATTTTATGTTTACAAATAACATGAACCCCGAGTCTAAACACCCCTAATCTTACACTTATTAAGCCCTAATCTGCCACCCCCGACATCGCCGATACCTACATTATACTTATTAACCCCTAATCTTCTGCCCCCAACATCGCCGCCACCTACATTATATTAATTAACCCCAAATCTCCCTCCCCCAATGTCGACGCAACCTACCTACATTTATTAACCCCTAATCTGCCGCCCCCAATGTCGCCGCCACTATAATAAACATATTAACCCCTAAACTGCCGCACTCCCGCATCACAAACATTAGTTAAATATTATTAACCCCTAATCTGCCACCCCTAACATCGCCGCCACCTACCTACAATTATTAACCCCTAATCTGCCGCCCCAAAGTCGCCATCACTATATTATATTTATTAACCCCTAAACCTAAGTCTAACCCTAACACCCCCTACTTAAATATAATTAAAATAAATCTAATTAAAACCTACAATTAATAACTAAATAATTCCTATTTAAAACTAAATAATTACCTATAAAATAAACCCTAAGCTAGCTACAATATAACTAACAGTTATATTGTATCTAGCTTAGGGTTTATTTTTATTTACAGGCAAGTTTGTATTTATTTTAACTAGGTAGAATAGTTACTAAATAGTTATTAACTATTTACTAACTAGCTAGTTAAAATAAATACAAATTTACCTGTAAAATAGTAACCTAACCTAAGTTACACTAACACCTAACACTACACTACAATTAAATTAATTACCTAAATTAAATACAATTACCTAAACTACAAAACCCCCCCACTAAATTACAGAAAATAAAAAAACAAAGATCTTTAAATTAATTACACCTACTCTAATAGCCCTATCAAATTAAAAAAAGCCCCCCCCCCAAAATTAAAAAAAACCCTAGCCTAAACTAAACTACCAATAGCCCTTAAAAGGGCCTTTTGCATTGCCCCCCAAAAACAGCTCTTTTACCTGTAAAAAAATACAAACAACCCCCCCAACAGTAAAACCCACCACCCACACAACCAACCGACCAAATGAAACCCTAATTAAAAAAACCTAAGCTCCCCATTGCCCTGAAAAAGGCATTTGTATGGGCATTGCCCTTAAAAGGGCATTTAGCTCTATTGCAGCCCAAAGCCCTAACCTAAAAATAAAACCCACCCAATAAACCCTTAAAAAAACCTAACACTAACCCCCTGAAGATCCACTTACAGTTTTAAAGATCCGACATCCATCCTCAACAAAGCCGGGAGAAGTCCTCATTGAAGCGGCAAGAAGTCCTCAACGAATCCAGGAGAAGTCTTCATCGAAGCCGGTAGAGTGGTCCTCCAGACGGGCAGAAGTCTTCACCCAGATGGCGTCTTCTATCTTCATCCTTCCGACGCGGAGCGGCTCCATCTTCAAGACATCCGGTGCGGAGCATTCTCTTCAATCGACGGCTTCTTCTACAATGAAGGTTCCTTTAAATGATGTCATCCAAGATGGCGTCCCTTAGATTCCGATTGGCTGATAGAATTCAATCAGCCAATCAGAATTAAGGTTGAAAAAATCCTATTGGCTGATGCAATCAGCCAATAGGATTGAGCTTGCATACTATTTGCTGATTGGAACAGCCAATAGAATGCGAGCTCAATCCTATTGGCTGATTGGATCAGCCAATAGGATTGAAGTTCAATCCTATTGGCTGATTGCATCAGTCAATAGGATTTTTTCAACCTTAATTCCGATTGGCTGATAGAATTCTATCAGCCAATTGGAATCTAAGGGATGCCATCTTGGATGACGTCATTTAAAGGAACCTTCATTGTAGAAGACGCCGTCAATTGAAGAGGATGCTCAGCGCTGGATGTCTTGAAGATGGAGCTGCTCCGTGTCGGAAGGATGAAGATAGAAGATGCCGTCTGGGTGAAGACTTCTGCCCGTCTGGAGGACCACTTCTGCCAGCTTCAATGAAGACTTCTCCTGGATTCGTTGAGGACTTCTTGCCGCTTCGATGAGGACTTCTCCCGGCTTCGTTGAGGATGGATGTCGGATCTTCAAAACTGTAAGTGGATCTTCAGGGGGTTAGTGTTAGGTTTTTTTAGGGTTTATTGGGTGGATTTTATTTTTAGGTTAGGGCTTTGGGCTTCAATAGAGTTAAATGCCCTTTTAAGGGCAATGCCCACACAAATGTCCTTTTCAGGGCAATGGGGAGCTTAGGTTTTTTTAGTTAGGGTTTTATTTGGGGGGTTGGTTGTGTGGGTGGTGGGTTTTACTGTTTGGGAGGTTGTTTGTATTTTCTTTACAGATAAAAGAGCTGATTTCTTTGGGGTAATGCCCCGCAAAAGGCCCTTTTAAGGGCTATTGGTAGTTTAGTTTAGGCTAGGGTTTTTTTTATTTTGGGGGGGCTTTTTTTAATTTGATAGGGCTATTAGATAAGGTGTAATTAGTTTAAAGATCTTGTAATTTGTTTTTTATTTTCTGTAATGTAGTGTTTGTTTTTGTAATTTAGGTAATTGTATTTAATTGATTTAATTGTATTTAATTTAGGTAATTAATTTAATTGTAGTGTTAGGTGTTAGTGTAACTTAGGTTGGGTTTTATTTTACAGGTAAATTTGTATTTATTTTAACTAGGTAGTTGGTAAATAGTTAATAACTATTTAGTAACTATTCTACCTAGTTAAAATAATTACAAACTTGCCTGTGAAATAAAAATAAACCATAAGTTAGGTACAATATAACTATTAGTTATATTGAAGCCAGTTTAGGGTTTATTTTATAGGTAAGTATTTAGTTTTAAATAGGAATTATTAACGGCTAGATTTGGAGTTTGGCGGTAGATGGGGTGCGTTAGCTACGCGTGGTTTATGTCTAACGCACGGCATTGTTTAACGCCGGTATTTAGAGTTAAAAAAATACCTTCTAACGATACTCCTAACGCGTGTATTTCACACGCGGAATCCTGCCCGCGTTAGACAGTCTCCCATAGAGATCAATGGAAATGCAAACAAACACGCTTTTTTCATCTAACACTCGATCTCGCGAGAAATACACACAGCTCGGTCATATGACGCATACCACATCATGCACAACAATAACACGCCGCAAATGTCACAACAACAATCACTAAACAAAGCACATAAGCATTACACATTCAGAAGCGGGGGGAATTTTATTTAAATAAAATACAGGGAAGACGCATATTATTTAAGATGCGGAAATACGCAAAATAACAACAAGGAAAAAAAATTATAATCATACACTAGCAAAATACTCGCATTCAATACTACTATATATTAGGACAAACATACATATACAACACTTCACTAATACCACACCATCGCAAATTAACATTTAAACATAATACTATTGGACAATGTTATAGAAAACGACCACTATGACATCATCGCATTCTACACATTCCACAAATAATAACTCCAAATGAGCATGCGCAAATTCACACACCTAATACACATTGCACAAATAATAAGTAAGAATAAAGCACACCTGAACACAATTTACAACGCAAACCGGTACATCATTAAACATTTACACAGGGTATATAAGCAACACACAAGAATGGCTTCTCTCACTGTGTTGCTGGTGGGTTTTTGGAGATTGGAGCTTAGAGATTTGGTGCATTATTGTGAGTCAGTTAGTGGTAGTGGGAGTTAGAGAGTTTGTGCTAGTGTGAGTTAGAGAGTTAGTGGTAGTGTGAGTTAGAGAGTTAGTGCTAGTGTGAGTTAGTGAACGACAGTTGGTTTGGGTGAGTGTGCGAGTGCTTTTTCTGTACACTTAACACATTTACACGCAAACACATTCAATACATACATACACTTATCAATAACACTACATACACTCCATACCCCATACCCTCTCATACTACACTCCATACCCCATTCCCTGTAGTCCCATTCCCTGTAATCCCATTTACTCTTATCCCATACCCCATCCCCATCCCCTAGTTACATTTAGTTTACATATCCTCCTTTTAGTCTTCTTCTTCTTCATTTTGTTCATTTAAATACTCCTTACCCTCTTTTATTTATATCCCTTTCACACTTTCTGCACTTATTTTGGTCTTATTAGTTCTTTATTTTGACCCCCTTTCATTTGATCACACTCACTTTTTGTTTGCTTATTTGGGGTTTAGTTTAGGGAAGAGATGGAGGGCAGGCAGGGGAGAGGTAGAGGGGGGAGGAGAGGGAGAGGAACAGGACAGGAAGGGGGGCAGGAAGGGGGGCAGGAAGCGGGGGTGGAAGCGGTGGGTGGACCCAGCCACTTGGTTCAAGATGAACAAGTGGCTGGGCCCAGTGGCGGACAGAGTAGGGCTTCACAGTCCGGGAAACAGAGGGCATCGTCACAGGGGAAGGCCAAGGCGACTAAGGAGGCAAGGTTTTCGATGGAGGAGAAGGAGGCCCTCGTAGAAGCCTATATGGCCAGGTATAGGAGGCTGCAGCATCAGAAGACCACCCCGACTGAGAAGAGGAAGCTCTGGCAGGAGATAAGGAATGCAGTCAATGCAGTGGGTGGCCGGAACAGAGATATGGACTCTATTAAACATCGATACCGGGACTGCAAGATGGATCTTAAGAAAAAGTTAAGCCGGGAGGCCCGACATGCCGCAGGAACCGGTGGCGGCCCTGCACTAGAAATCAATTACTGCCGATGGGAGGAAATGTTGCGTCCCAGCATCTCCGAGGTGGATATTGTCGGTATCGGAGGAATTGATACCGGGAACCTGCCATTCTCATCTGACGGTAAGCTCATTTAAGAATAAATTAACATACGAATGTATTTCAAGGGACACTATACGCAAACCTTTCCTTTCATGATTAAGGTAGAGAATACAATTTTAAACAACATTCCAATTTACTTATATTACCTAATTTGATTCATTCTTTAGATATACTTTAATGAAGAAATAGCCATGCACACGGTGAACCAATCACAGGAGGCAGCTATATTCAGCTACCAGTCAGCAGCTTCTAAGCATATCTAGATATGCTTTTCAGCAAAGAATATCCAGAGAATGAAGCTAATTAGATAAGAAAAGTACATTAGAAAGTTGATTATAATTGTATGCTTCTAAATCATGAAAGATAAAACATTGGGTTTCATGTCCCTTTAAGGATCAGATTAATGCTATTACGTTGTTTACACGCATTCACAATTACTTTGCGGTTACATCAGTATCTAGGCTATAGGTTAGGTGTGCATTTAAACAGACTGAAAACAAACGCTAAAACATTCAGATTGACCAGAGATATCACAAACACGGTTTAGAAAATGCGGAAATCGTATTTTGATTGTTAGATTTCAAAGTGGATTAATGAGGCTGCATTTGTAATTGTATCGTAAGCTAAGTAATTTAAAGCTTTATTTTGAAATATGCTAATATATACATTTATTTAATTTTTAAATATACAGAGTCTGGGGAGGAGGCAGCACAGCAACTACCGGCTCCTCCTTTTCCCCGGGATGAGAGTGGTGGGGATGAATCTCCACCTCGGAGGGAAGAGGCCCCCCTTGACGAAGAGGCCCCCCTTGACGAAGAGGCCCCGGAAGCAGAGGAAGAGGCCGCGGAAGCAGAGACCCCTCAAGGACCAGCAGACCGCCGTGCACCAGCAGGCTGCCGTGCACGGGCACCCCGCCGTGCACAACAAGAGGAAATAGCGGAGGTGCGGGTTCTACTAGACTACATTGACCAGATGCGTAACTCCCGGATCCAAAATATAGAAGGCAGAAGTAGAATTATTGAAGAGCTCAGTGGCATTCGAGAAGGCCAAACCCAAATCATACACCTCCTTACTCGAATAGAAGAAGGCCAAAACAGAACCTTTAGACTCCATCAAGAGATGTTTAATTTCTTCCGGGAGGCGCATGCTGGTCTGCCTCCTGCTGGTCTGCCTCCTGCTCCTGGGCCTCCTGCTCCTGGGCCTCCTGCTGCTGGGCCTCCTGCTCCTGGGCCTCCTGCTCCTGGGCCTCCTGCTGCTGGGCCTCCTGCTGCCGGGCCATCTTCTCCTGCCGGGCCATCTTCTCCTGCCGGCCCATCTTCTCCTGCCGGCCCATCTTCTCCTGCCGGCCCATCTTCTCCTGCCGGCCCATCTCCTCCTGCCGGCCCATCTCCTCCTCCTCACCTTGGTCGTCCCAGTACTCTTCCTTCCACTCTTCCCACAACATCTCCAATGAGAACTCGTCGGAGTCGGCAGTTGACCCTCCCAGAGCCTCAGCCCCGTGGGAAGAGGGGAAGGAAGAGGAAGTAAGTATTTGTTTTCATGTTTAATTTTTATTTTATTTAATGTGTAATGGATAGGTATGTGATGATGTGGTTTTCATACACTTGTGGACCACACTCTGTATATAATCTACTTCTATGGGACCGGGTCCATGGAGGCAGATTGTTTGCAGAGTGTGGGTTATAAGTGTGTGAAAACCACATCACATACCTATCCTTGTTCATGATATTGATTGGTTTCTGTGATGTGATGTCCAAACTGTTTCCCGAATTCGCAAACAAAATTACCATTACAATTATCCATGATGGCATATTACTGTTTGAATGCCAATAACACAGCTTAAAGGGACAGTCAGAACATTATTGATTACAAAGAAAACACTGTATTACGCATTATCAAGTTGGAAATAAAAAAACATGGAGAAATACGTGTGACTTATGTGCTTACCCTTGTATCTATGCCTATGAAAAATGACCACTTATTTGTTGTTCTGACATAACAACATTTTAGACATCAATGATCAATACATGGTAAATATGCTGTATGAGCTCAAGTGGTCAAATTGCATAATGATTACATGCACTCTTCAAGCTCTAAGAAATGAGCACATGAACCTCATAGGTTTAGCTAGCAAATTAAAATAAACACAGACAAATGATTAATTGGTGAGAAACCTTTGATATCATTGATATTACAAAATTGGCTTTTTTAATAATGCAAAACATTATTTGTTTTCTAAACTGTCCCTTTAACAAAATTACATATGCTAACATATAATATTTGCAGATTGTTGGTACATCTACATGTACTTGTTCAAACAATAAATATTGAAAACAGATTTATATTGACGTGTTAAATAAAGTCTATTTTCTTAAAGAGACATTATTGTGTTAATTTTTTTTTAGAAAGACATTTGTTTTAACAATGAATATGGTTTAAAGTCCTTTTAGGAGTGGGGAAAAAAATATGCTAACAATAATATATTTGAAGATTAACCAATGTGGAACTCATACATGATACAAAAATCAACATTTGCATTAAAGGGACAGTATACTATCTTTTTAACAGAACTGCATGTAATAGACACTACTAGAAACAACAAGATTAACATATACTGATATAAAAATCAATATTAAAAAGCTTTAGACACTTTCAAAGAAAATCGGGTTATCTCTATTGAAAAGATAGATGAACCCCCATTACAACCGTAAAACAAGACAATACCCCATCATTAACATATGAAAAGACCCTTTACACAAACAGGAGAAAGCTGGAGATGGTACTCACATGAAACTTTGAGGCTTGGTGAGGAGTCTGAAAATTACTTCAATTTTATTTGAACAGAAGCAAAATGAGACGTGTATTTGGTAAACAATGGACTATATAACTAGAGACCAAATAAAATATTTTGGTTTTTAATGTGAGTGTCTAATGAACCTTTAATAAAATATACGACGAAATTACATTTAGAAGAAGTCGGCATCATATATTTAGCATATGATAAAGATAAATGCATATTGATTACTTTATTCTAACACAATAGCGCATATTTATGAATTAGATATCTTTAACATTAAACACAACAGTAATTTTTCATAAAAAGGAACATATTGTTGACAAACATATTAAACAACATGGACTATAGAGATTTGCACTTGCCTCGAAATATCTTATGCATGAAAACATTTTGCTTTCGTTCATTTATTCAACCAGACATCCAGCAAAAGAGAATGTGGTGGTCTTTATCAGCTATGGGTCAACAATGTAACATGATGCAAAAAATCCATATTCGCCATGTTTTTAAACTTGTCTTCTCATTCACAAACGTGTTTAACGTGCACAAACAAATATTGCGGGACTACCTAATACAATCAGACGTTTTTTTACCTTTGCATGTGACGTCTTAATTAACATGGCGCTTCCTTGATCACGTAAGAACGCAATCCAATAAAAGGCGCATTCTTGATCACGTAAGAACGCAAACCAAAAAAAGGCACATCCTTGATCGCGTAAGAACGCAAACCAAAAAAAGGCGCATCCTTGATCGCGTAAGAACGCAAACCAAAAAAAGGCGCATCCTTGATCGCGTAAAAACGCCATCCAATAAAAGGTGCATCCTTGATCGCGTAAAAACGTCACTCAATACAAGGAATCATTGGACAGCCTGGCAGGTGACGTCTTAAGCAACATGGCGCATCCGAGATCGCTGAAAAACCGCAGCCAATACAAGGACTCAGTTGACAGCTTGGCATATCAATATGAAACGTATTTATATTTTAGTAACTAGTATGTGTCTAGATTGCTATCTAGGAATGTCACGAAATCATGAATCATCTTTTCGGACTTGACTGTCCCTTTAACTATTGCTATGGTGTATATCTTTAACATTTAAAAGATACACATGAGAAATACATATGCCATTGATGTTTTAAGATATGTTTAGATTGTTTTGGAATAACAATAATGACACATGTATTGATCAAACGTGTCATTTATTCAAGTTGAAATATGGTCAGCCTACCTATAGCCATATATGGGAGGAGAAGTATTTTTTTAAAATATTTGGAAAAACATATTCCTCATCTAAAATATGCGCATTACACACAGAGATTGATTTGGTTACACTTTTACAATAAGATAGAATTGAAAATGAAATACATGTGCTGTCAACATTACAATAAGATTGTTTATTAATAAGATTATATGTCCTTGTTCATGTAAAAAGGACAAAAATGCTTTAGAAATGGAAATCCATTCATTAACAATTGTGCTCAGCATCACTTAAAGGGACATGATTTTTATTTTTAAAAAGAGGATACACAGAGACAATACTATTTCAATAAAATGAACACTTTACAGGGATTATATCATTGTATCAATCCTCAGATCATTTGTTAAAGGTGCATCAATTCATGCAGAGTTTATAAATACACACATGGATGTTAAATTTGAAATATACATATATATACACAAATAACAATCTATATATACATATATAAAAAAATTACTATGCTAATCATAATCATGCAATGATAAAGCCTTTCGGAAAATATATAAAGACAAATAATAAAATTACATTGGAGATGTTAATCTTAAAGTCATTTACAATTGTATTACATATATGATTCAGGAAACACCATTATTTTTGGTAAGGTCCCTTTAAGGATCAACCAGATAAACTAGAGATTTCAATCAATGACATGACTAAGGAGGACAAAGAATCGTGCAATGACATGTCTTTTATTAGGATGTCAGAAAACATCAACAACGTTTATAAATAATCTTGTAAAGATCAGGAAAATTGGAGCCATATGACAAGGTAACAGAGTGCATCAAAGTCCATGAAGAGAGTTGCCAAGGGCCAGCATAGCCCCATTGGAGCCATATGACAAGGTAACAGAGTGCATCACAGTCCATGAAGAGAGTTGCCAAGGGCCAGCATAGCCCCATTGGAGCCATATGACAAGGTAACAGAGTGCATCACAGTCCATGAAGAGAGTTGCCAAGGGCCAGCATAGCGCCATTGGAGCCATATGACAAGGTAACAGAGTGCATCACAGTCCATGAAGAGAGTTGCCAAGGGCCAGCATAGCCCCATTGGAGCCATATGACAAGGTAACAGAGTGCATCACAGTCCATGAAGAGAGTTGCCAAGGGCCAGCATAGCCCCATTGGAGCCATATGACAAGGTAACAGAGTGCATCACAGTCCATGAAGAGAGTTGCCAAGGGCCAGCATAGCCCCATTGGAGCCATATGACAAGGTAACAGAGTGCATCACAGTCCATGAAGAGAGTTGCTAAGGGCCAGCATAGCCCCATTGGAGCCATATGACAAGGTAACAGAGTGCATCACAGTCCATGAAGAGAGTTGCCAAGGGCCAGCATAGCCCCATTGGAGCCATATGACAAGGTAACAGAGTGCATCACAGTCCATGAAGAGAGTTGCCAAGGGCCAGCATAGCCCCATTGGAGCCATATGACAAGGTAACAGAGTGCATCACAGTCCATGAAGAGAGTTGCCAAGGGCCAGCATAGCCCCTTTGGAGCCATATGACAAGGTAACAGAGTGCATAACAGTCCATGAAGAGAGTTGCCAAGGGCCAGCATAGCCCCATTGGAGCCATATGACAAGGTAACAGAGTGCATCACAGTCCATGAAGAGAATTGCCAAGGGCCAGCATAGCCCCATTGGAGCCATATGACAAGGTAACAGAGTGCATCACAGTCCATGAAGAGAGTTGCCAAGGGCCAGCATAGCCCCATTGGAGACATATGACAAGGTAACAGAGTGCATCACAGTCCATGAAGAGAGTTGCCAAGGGCCAGCATAGCCCCATTGGAGCCATATGACAAGGTAACAGAGTGCATCACAGTCCATGAAGAGAGTTGCCAAGGGCCAGCATAGCCCCATTGGAGCCATATGACAAGGTAACAGAGTGCATCACAGTCCATGAAGAGAGTTGCCAAGGGCCAGCATAGCCCCATTGGAGCCATATGACAAGGTAACAGAGTGCATCACAGTCCATGAAGAGAGTTGCCAAGGGCCAGCATAGCCCCATTGGAGCCATATGACAAGGTAACAGAGTGCATCACAGTCCATGAAGAGAGTTGCCAAGGGCCAGCATAGCCCCATTGGAGCCATATGACAAGGTAACAGAGTGCATCACAGTCCATGAAGAGAGTTGCCAAGGGCCAGCATAGCCCCATTGGAGCCATATGACAAGGTAACAGAGTGCATCACAGTCCATGAAGAGAGTTGCCAAGGGCCAGCATAGCCCCATTGGAGACATATGACAAGGTAACAGAGTGCATCACAGTCCATGAAGAGAGTTGCCAAGGGCCAGCATAGCCCCATTGGAGCCAAATGACAAGGTAACAGAGTGCATCACAGTCCATGAAGAGAGTTGCCAAGGGCTAGCATAGCCCCATTGGAGCCATATGACAAGGTAACAGAGTGCATCACAGTCCATGAAGAGAGTTGCCAAGGGCCAGCATAGCCCGATTGGAGACATATGACAAGGTAACAGAGTGCATCACAGTCCATGAAGAGAGTTGCCAAGGGCCAGCATAGCTCCATTGGAGACATATGACAAGGTAAAAGAGTGCAACAGGCACAACAATAACAAGAAAAAAAGGCCAAATGGCAACCATAAAAACAAACATCAACATGTGGACGGAGGATTCTTATCTGCGCCCTTGGAGCATCTCCAGATCCTCCACTTACTGGTCATCCCCTTCATCGTCCTGTGCCTGTCCAGCTATAGATTCAAGCATTGAGTTCCACCGCCTCATCTGACGTAGAGTCATATGCTGAACCTGTAGCTGGGCCTGCATGGTGTCAGCCATCCCTCTCAGGACAGCTGCGTTCCTCAACACGGCCTGCTCGACGCATGCTAGACCTTCTAGCGTGAGCCATGTTGAGTCACAGCCTAAAATAATGAAAAAATCAAATATTAATGATAATTTCACAACAGACAAAATAAAAAGCAAAGATACATTGTCATCATAAAGACAAATAATTCTTTAAAATAATTTGTTGACATTGATTATTTACACATGAAATATGTTATTCCGACAGACCTAAACAATTAAATGGACATTTTAATCCAACATGTTGTCCCCTTTAATTTGTTTTTGATGATCCACTTTTACAGCTTGAGTGTCTAAAATCTTGTAAAAGGATTTACATTGTACTTACATTAGCAATTTAAAGATTTTAGTTATACTGTGGTAGGCACACTTATCCTTAAACATTTTGGCGTTGAGGACAAGCTGTGTAAACATAGCAACCAGAAGAAATTACATTCCCACTGGGTTATACAAGAGATAATGTATGAACATTTGTACATAAATAGTTGGATCCAAATAGTGGTGATTGGTATATGTAGTGATATCAAATTAAAGGGACAGTAAACCTAAATATTTTTGTTACTGATTCAGATAGAGCATGACATTAAAAAGAATTATTAATTTACTCGTATTCTTTAAATGTTTGAATTCTCTAGCTATATTTTAAATGCAAGAATGTAAGTTTATAGGGCAGGCCATTTTTGGTTATCAACTTTGGTTGTCCCTGCTGATTGATGGATACATTCATCCAACAATAAAGAAATGATGTCCATATTTTTTGATAATAAAAAAAAAATATAGGCATTTCTTTGTTTCAATAAAGATAGCAAGAGAATGAAGAATAATTGATAAGAGTAGTAAATTATAAATTTGATTAACATTGCATGCTCTATTTGAATCACAATTGAAAAATTTTCATTCAGTGTACCTTTAAGTATCTTATAATGTTGATTTTGAATGATACTTACAGCTGTGCCTGGGAAGTACAATCTGACACCCAGGACAATGAAGGTTGAGACAGGGGGGAGGGATGGGATTGGGTTGTGGAGGGATGGGATTGGGTTGGGGAGGGATGGGCTGCTGCTCTGGGGTAGCCCGTACAGCTGGGGAGTGGTGAGTTGAGGGCTGGGCAGCTGGGGTAGCTGTACGGGCCAAAAGACGGGGAGAGCGGCAAAGGGGGATGAAGGGGCGTTTTTTGGGAGGGATAGGACAGGACAAATGGGAAGGGCCGGGAGGGTCTGGGGTCTGTGGAGGGGCAGGGGGCTGGGCAGGGGACTGGGCAGGGGACTGGGCAGGGGGCTGGGCAGGGGACTGGGCAGGGGCCTGGGACTGGGCAGGGGAGGAACAATGATGACCAGAAGAGGAGGATCCATCTGAAATAAATATTATAAATATATAAACATCTCATACATCATGAAATCAAATCAACGCATTTCAACTTGATTATGTTTGCAATATACTTAGAAGTGTGTTTGAATTTCTAAACAATGATGACATGAGGATATGGTATGCATATAGGCACTCAGATGAATATCAATGACTGTCTGTACAATTATAAAATAATTATTGTGGTTTGGCCTAGAATATGCATGTGACATCATGATGGCATGAATTTCAAATCCAAATATTTAAACAAATCCAAGCATATCTTCATGCTGCCTGATATATAAAGGGGGCAGTAGTGTATTTGAACAGACAAATAATATTCCTTTTTAAAGTGCAAAAGCTGTAGACTTTGAATGTCTTCAATAAAATGATTTCCAATAAAGCAACATGTTGGAAACATGTTAGATATATTTCACATACCATCAGACTTCAAGGGAGCCTCTTCCTCCTCCGTCCCACATGTTAAATCAATCTCTGTAAAACATAACATGTTGTGTACACGTTAAGATCAGATATTATAACATATGTTACTGTTGCTCAAAGACACACATCAATGTTGCATTAAAGATATACACACCCAAAGTTATGATTTACATCATTTTGATGGAGCATACAAATGACATTAGATTTGTTATTCTCAATGATTTAGATTTTCAATTTATTGTTTGTATTAATATTAAAATCATAAAAGCATAGTACATAGAACATTTAAGATTTCTCATGTGTGTATCACTTGATGATTGTTGTCAAAAATGAACATGGAAACAAACATATGCTATACATCTTCTGAATAACAAAGGTGTAGACTAAGAAAGTTTTAATTATTAATCTTTCAATATTCAAATAAAATTAATATATAATCAGAGGAGTAAATTATATGTTTGTTTGTTTCAAATGTTATGCTTCATCAGAATCATGCTCATAATATTGATTACCAATACACCTTCAATGACATATAAATGAGTCAATGGACTTACCAGAACACTGCAAATGCAGCTCTGTGTCGGTGCTGGATTCCTCTGGGCTCCCCACACCAACTCTCTCTATGAATGATATAGATATATATTAGTGAACACATTTGGGATAGCACTAAATCACATCTGTATCGATTTATAAGAATAATCAACTTGAAAATGTGAAGAATAGAGCAGTCATTATAAAAAAAAATGCTTGATTGAATCAAGGGGATTCTGTAAAAAATGATGTATTGAACATATGTTTAATTTCTGACTATATTAGACATCAAACTCATCTCATACGATGCTATTGCATATCTAAATATACCCATTGATCAATGTTCTTAAAAGAATACACACAAACCACATTTTGAATAACAGCTGTTGACAAATATAAACAAAGACATGTGGCACATCGAGCCATTTGTGCAATGTACAGTAATCTTGTTTAGGACACAACACATATTGATCACAATACCAAACCAAATTGATTAGGACAAATATGTAATCATGGTGCTGTTAGAGTATGCTTATATCTATAAAGTAACTCCAACAGTGAATATGTGAATTATATATCAATATTGTCTAATCCAAAGAATGTAAGGATTAATGAATCTATTGTTTATTAAAGGGACACTGACATGATTTATTTCAATCATTGATTTCACTGTTCAAACTGTTCCAAATGATTTAACATTGACTCCTATTATAATTTTAATGTTGCTACATTTTAATCTTAAAGGCAGATAAGCAATATTGGATTCAATAAATATTGTTTGTTGAAGGTATCCACCAATCATCAATAAAAACCCAGGTTGGTCAACCAAAATTGAGCTGCAGATAAACGTACATTCTTGATTTTAAAATACATTTAGCAATAGAATATTTCACATATGATTATAGTATTATATTTAAATGTTGCTTAATATTGCATGCTCTATCTGAATGACAACATTAATAATTTTAGCTCAGTGTCCCTTTAATATAAAAATATATTGATTTGACAATGTTGGTGTTAATGAATTCTCTACTCCATATGTTGATGTAATGAATGGGATTGAGCATGCAATTCCAATCTAATATGTTATTTAAGGATATCCTAAGAATTATTTAATTTTCATCTATTAAAGGGACATGAAGCTCTAAATGTGTAATTGTATACTTTTTGAAACTATGTACTACTGTTATCTGAACACATGATTTTAACTTTTGACCCAATGCCAATTTATGCATAAAAAAACAGCCGGATAATACCAGTAATGCATTGTTTAACCTAAACCAAAATCAATATGTTTTTAGAAGAACTAAAACAATAGACTGAACCAATGTAGCTCATAAAATGTTTAAACAAAACAATAAAATCACGTTTAAAAATCATTCAATGTAAAATTTAGTTGGCATGTCCCTTAAATGACGTGATCAATTTCAAAAATGGAATCTATATTTTTAAAATCAAAACATATGCAAAAGTGTGTGAATTTTTTCAAAATGTATACAAATAAGATTAAGCAATACACAAGGGAAGAATATAAATTGGACATTCAAAGAATCTTACATTAAAATTAAGATATCCAGAATAGATGGGATATCTTAAATTCGATGAAAATTCAGAGTAGTCTTAAAATGTAATCCTATGTTTGTTTGTTTTTTTATTCTTATTTGTAAATATTTTAATAATCCATTTTGCAGATACATATAAATATTGAACAATGTGGATTTAGTATGTAATGTTCTGTCCATGTTTCTAAGACAAATGTCAATTAAAATGAGACATACCATACTGTGACAAGCCCTGGCTTGAGGATCCAGCACCAACATCCAGATCTGTAATATATTAAATGAGGATTGGATATCATTAATACAAATCATGCCATGTTTAAAATCTTTACATTATTAGCAAATCAATTAAAAACTATTAATCTTTTGGTAGTCCCATGAGTTAATTGTTTCCTCAATTAAATTCATGATAAATATATCCTGTACTCTTATTTTCAATCAGTTGTGTTGTTTACTGTAGCTTTAATTATTTTTTTGTGTTATTTCATTCTCATCAATTGATGGGCATATGTTATTATTTATTTGGATTCTGCTATTTTTTTTTTATTATGTATAATATTGAAAATAAGAATACTGTATTCTTCACATATATAATAATTCACATTTAATTTTGACCAACATCTATAAAGCAATGCCACTTACAGCAAACCCATGTTAACGTGTATGCGCAATTCTAATTTTCGCGATCATTGCGCAATGATTCCAAGTGGAATTACGCATCCGTCATTTGACCAACATGTATAAAGCAATGCCACTTACAGCAAACCCATGTTAACGTGTATGCGCAATTCTAATTTTCGCGATCATTGCGCAATGATTCCAAGCGGAATTACACATCCGTCATTTGACCAACATGTATAAAGCAATGCCACTTACAGCAAACCCATGTTAACGTGTATGCGCAATTCTAATTTTCGCGATCATTGCGCAATGATTCCAAGCGGAATTATGCATCCGTCATTTGACCAACATGTATAAAGCAATGCCACTTACAGCAAACCCATGTTAACGTGTATGCGCAATTCAATTTTCACTCTGTATTCTGTAGAGCGCAAGAAACATCATTCCTATTTCATGTGTCACTAATCTAAAATCAGATATCTAAACATCATATGTAGTGTATGTTGTGAGATCTGTATAGGTTTAGTGTCTGACTATATACACATTTTTTAAAATTCTAATCAAATATTAAGATATTATATGAAGTTGGATAGTTACCTGGTTCAGATTCTCTTTCATCTCCTCCCAGGCCACCGGGACGGAGAAGCAGCTGCCCTGGCCCCCGCGTCAGGACTTTCAGATCCCGCAGCTGGGAGGGAAGAAGAGGAGGCCGAGGATGGCGAGGATCTAAATCTTTTGGGGACCCGGAGAGTGAGGAGCTCGCATAAAGTCACCTCATAAGGGAGTAGGTATAGTTTCCGCGGGGCCTTTCTTTGGCCCCCTCTTTTACGGGCTTGTACCCAGTCCCTTATGAGGTTGACTTTTTTTGTCAAGCGCAACCTCATATCTCCGAATCTCCTCATGATCTGATCCTGGCTCCTCTGGACGCCACACACCAATTTAACCGCATTGGTGATAGACTCCCAATGGGCCTTCTTAACAGGCGCATCTGTCGACCTCCTCTTGTTCCCAAACAGCTGGGGATAAAAGTCCTTGACGGCGTGGACCAGTGCAGCGCTCTCCTGCTTGGTGAACCTGGGAGATGACATGCCTGCTGGGTTGTCCAATAAATATATTATAATAATATAAACTGCCTGCAGGCATTAGAGAACTGACAAAGATGGCAACGTGTAATGGACTTTTATATGGTGAAGTAAACATGAGATGCACCATGGGACAAGTTATCTGTACATCTGATTGGATAAAAGTTTGAAATATTGTTAGAATGTCTGTGAGACCATCCTGACTCAAGTTGTGTTTGTGTGATGAACTCTGATTGGCCGTTCCTTAATGTTTCATATCTTAGTAACTTCCTTACACATACCTCCTGGTGGTGCTGTTACTTCATTTTTCATGTAGACTTATTTGTAACTCATGGGCCTGTCATACGGATATGTGTGACGCAGATTTAATATCCGTGATCCGTTAAATATTAATGTTTAAATTATCTTTAAAATCTAATACTGTCACATTATTAAATGTTGTATACATTTTTCAGTTTAATAACGGTCTGTTTCTTTAATACAAATACACATTTAATATTGTATGTCTTTATTGTTCATAAAATCAATTTGTTGACTTATTGTGAAGTATTGACATTGCTCTATTAAATGTATTTTATAATGCACATTGATTGTGTGCTATTGCGTGACATTAGACTCTAATGTTTAAAGATGCAAATCTGGTGTTTCAAGATCCGTTTCCCACGCAACATTTCAGAATGTTCAAATTCAGGTTATAATGTCAGTAACTTGGATAATCTGTTTATAGATGTTAAACTACAGGTTTGTTTGTTATTAGTAAATAAACCTCGAGCTTGTATTTGTCTGAACTGCTCATATATGTTATTGTGCAATGGCGTCTTTATTTTTAAATAGACATTACAAACAAACAATTGTATCAAATGATCTGTAGAGATAAAAAATTGTTTAGACTTTAAAATGTAACTCAATTTATCTTTGTATTTAGATATCCTCAACAGAAGAAATTTAAATGCACATGGTTGAGCCAATCACATAAGGCATCTCTGTGCATCCACCAATCTTCATCTACTGAGCCTATCTCGATATGCTTTTCAAACAAAGTATGTCAAGATAAGAAGAGAAGTAAATACACTCTTTAAATCTCTTAAAGGGACACTGTCCAAACAAATTTAGCGTTCGTGATTCAGATTGAGCATGAAATGTTAAGCAACTTTATAATTTATTCCAATTCTCAAATGTTAAGAATTATCTTGTTATCTTTCTTTGCAAATCAATAATGATATTTTAGATTACGGACAATTTTTGCAAAAAACCTGGGTTGTCCTTGATGATTGTTGGATAAATTAATCCACCCAAAAAAAACAAGTTCTGTCCAGAGTACTGAAGCAAATAAATTATCAATTTAATGCCTTATTTTTAAAGTAATGATAGCAACATCACGAGGAACATTGATAATATGAGACAATTTATAAAGTTGCTTAAAATAGAATACTCGTTCTGAATGTATAAATCATTAATTTTTTAACTGTCTCCCTTTAAGTATATTTTGAGTTCATGTCCCTTTAAAGAGACATTTCACAATAATGCTTGAAAAATCATAAACCTAGGCACCTTCCTTTTGCAAAATTAGTATAACATATGAGTAAAGCATATTTATATTAACTTCTGGATTGTTTTACACACTGACTGAAATATATATTGTAATGGATGTATTTCGCAGTCTTCAGCTTAGAGGGACATTAAGCTATATGTTATTTATGCATTTTGGATAAGATTATAATATTTGAACAACTTAATATGTTTTGGTATTCAATCATTAGATTGTAATTATATATATTCTTGGATTAAATACATATCTACATAGGCTATTTTGATGCTGATTGTTGGTTGCACATAGATGCCTTATGTAATTGACTAAGATATGTGCATTGATGTATCTTTTTCGAAGTATATTTAAAGACTGGATGTAATTCTATAGTACTTTCTAAATATGTTTAAATTCTTTTATGATTTTTTAAAATTCAATACACAATATACTTTGTGAATGTCCCTTTAAGGACCAAAACATTCGGAATGTTGATTTAACATTGTCGAAAGAAACTAAAGGGGAATGAAAATTATATATAGATATGTGATGTCTAACCCAAGAGGTAAGATTTTAAAAACTACATAATATTAATAACTATAGTTAAATGTCCCTTTAAATGACTCCACTAGAAAATAAAATCTATTAACATGGCATCCAATAACTAGCTTGTGCAAAATATGAAGTTAAATGACCTACCATTTATAAATTTAAACTTTATAAATTTAATAAAATAATGTTTTGAGATACCTAAGGAAGATACAAGATCTTATAAAATTAATTTTACATTCAACAACACTGTCACTTTAATGTAAGTGAACCACTTCCCCTTCTTAAAAGTGAAACAAAAAAATTTATGTCAAATTCTGACTACATATCCGAAATTATTTTAACATCTAAGAATTTCACAAGAAAAGCATCGATGGATCTCACTCCCCAATTAATTTAAAAAAGATAGTTTAATTTAATATTCTCTGAATCAGTGGATTTTCTAAAATTAATGCATAATTTGATCTTATGCATGTGCTTGTCAAATAGACAACTACCAGTCATGGGAGTCAAATTGATTTTTATTGACAGATTATATGGATATTTATTATAATCTGTTCAAAAGAGGGTATTTAATAATAAAATGTTGATTATTACCATTTAAAAATAAAAAGTTTTTTTTAACAAAAACAAAAACAAAAAAATATTCCTGGAAGTCATCAGATGACAATCTGAAATTAAAAAACAACATTTTACAAAGTTAATACACACGTTGTAAAATATTCATAAAATACATTTACAATCATCTTGTGTCTATGCTCTAACTTTGTGCAACATTTTATCAAGATATTTATGATTTAAATTTAAAAATAAATAAAATAAACATACACCATTATATTGTGTAATAAAAATTAAATTGAAATATCAGAATTTCTAATTATACATAATAATGTATATCACATTTCAATAATAAATATATATGTATGCTGAACATAAATGTAATATTTCATGTCCATTCAAATACCTCTATATCAACTATAATATGTATTCCTTTTTCTGATTGTGATACCTAAATATCTAATTATGAACTAAGTATGACTAATGTATGTAAGCTACTAATATTCAACATTCTTCCTGTGATTCTTAACTAGCATGCATTGGTAAACCAACCTGGATAATGCATGGTCTTTGAAAGTCAATTCAGGGGTAAACAGTTGATCTTCAATACGTGTCTTATTCATCATTTCATAAATAGAGGACTGAAAATCCAATCTAAAAATTAGAAAATAATCTAAGTGTCTGATTGTGATACCTAAATATCTAATTCTGAACTAAGTATGACTAATGTATGTAAGCTACTAATATTCGACATTCTTCCTGTGATTCTTAACTAGCATGCATTGGTAAACCAACCTGGATAATGCATGGTCTTTGAAAGTCAATTCTGGAGAAAACAGGTGATCTTCAATAGGTGTCTTATTCATCATTTCATAAAATAGAGGACTGAAATACCATCTAAAAAAGTAAAATCATCTAAGTGTCTGATTGTGATACCTAAATATCTAATTCTGAACTAAGTATGACTAATGTATGTAAGCTACTAATATTTGACATTCTTCCTGTGATTCTTAACTAGCATGCATTGGTAAACCAACCTGGATAATGCATGGTCTTTGAAAGTCAATTCAGGGGTAAACAGTTGATCTTCAATAGGTGTCTTATTCATCATTTCAAAAATAGAGGACTGTGAAATACCATCTAAAAATTAGAAAATAATCTAAGTGTCTCCAATAGGATGCCTCCACAGCCTTATTCTATCAAATAGTTGGCACTTACCATGTGAACATGTCTTGTATGGTTTTCAAGGTCAGCAGATTTGAAAGATAATGCCAGACATGATCCCATTGGTATTCTTCAATTTCAATCTTGTCTTTTTCCACTGTCAGTCTGGGAATTCTTCACTGTCATTCTTCGAATTCTTCCCTTTCAGTCTTTACATGAAGTCATCTCCCTAATGGCATAAAATTGTTTTTTAAAATTACTAATACAAGTGTGTGAATCAGTTCTGTACCCCTCTCCCACCCCCCATTTCTGAATACATTTCTGTCACTAGCTTACTAAGCGTGTGTAGCATCTTGTGTTATGTTCTATCAAGTGTGAAGATGAGTCATATTGAGCAGAACGAACCTCTAATGTATGAGGTGTTAAAACCTTTTAAGGAACACAACTGCTGTACCTTTAAATTTTGCAGTGTATCACTGAATAATGTGAAATCCTTTATAGGGAAAAGGATTCAGTAAATATAAAGTGAACTTTAGTAAAGGATTAACTCTGTATATTACTTCATATACAAAGAACTCTAGTTTATACTCCTAAACTAGAGAAAAATAACAGAAACCAAAGGTCCAGGGATTATGCAGCAAATTAAGTTATACTCAGGTAATACTGGAATACTTCAACTTTAAATTAGAGGAAGTATTTGATATTCAGTCCTTTGAATGAATGAATCTGTACTTTTCAGGCTTGAGAAACAGTCTTTGTATTATTCAATCAATTTAGATACTTTAAATAAAAAGTCTTTGTTTACCTTGCTTGCTTGCTTGCTCTTTTATTCCCAACCCTAACCGCTGTGGTCCCAGATCTGTTAGAATTTGCAGGAGGCTGTAGCCGATAGTTGTTAGTAGAATCTGGAGGAAGTTTCTATCGGTAGTACAGGAGCTGCAGCGGTCTCTCTGTGAGAGGAGGAAAAATGAGATGTTACTCTTACCGCGATCGGTAGCGTCTGACGTCACAGAGGGGAGGAGAATGTAGAGCTGTTGGTCCGGTCCGGTCGGTTTGCCGATTCCTTACAGGCAACGAACAAGGCAAGAAAGTGAAATGATGTTTTATCTGAGAAGTCCGGACAGAGCTTGCAGGTATTAAGTGGTTAGAAGGAATAAGTAGATCTGTGGTTGATCACTTAACTCGTTTTAGTTTTTCCAAGCTGCACGAAATAAGCAGGTTATGAGGCTTCTGTAAGTTGAAAAAACAACAATGACTTATTTGTTAAGATAGCGTTTGTAAGCTTAAGTATTCCCCAATAGATTCAGGAAACCTGGTTCAGGTAGGCTGCAGGTAAAATTACTAAGCAATGAGTAAAAGGAAGTGGTTAGGATTTAAAGGCATTGCTGCCAATCAGATTGTTCTTCTAACTTAAAGGGACAGTGTGGAATCCTGACATGACCCCCCCTTCAAGGCAGCTGTCCCACAGCTGTAGGTCTAGGACGGTCCGGATGTCTGCGATGAAAGATAGAGAGTAACCTAGGGGCTCTGAGGTTAGAAGCCGGTTCCCATGTATCATCATCAGGGGAGTAGTTTTTCCACCGGACTAAATATTGAAGTTCACCCAAATGGTATCTAGAATCCAGTATCGAGTGGACTTCATACTCATCAGGGTCCAAGGTCTGTGGCAATGGAGGTAGAATAGCAGTAGTCTGTCTCGTACTCACATAAGGTTTCAGAAGAGACACATGGAAGGTGGGATGGACTTTGATACTGTCAGGTAGTTGAAGGGTAACAGCGTTGTTATTAACAACCCGTATTATGGGAAAAGGTCCAAGGAATAAGGTTGCCAACTTTTTACTGGGTATCTGTAATTTTAGATTCTTGGTGGATAACCAAACCTTGTCTCCGATCTTATAGGAAGGAGGAACCCTTCTACGAAGGTCATAATAGGATTTCTGTACGGTTTGTGCTTTTTTGATATTGTTATGGATGAAGGTAAAATTGTCCAAAAGGGAATTCTGAAAATCTTCAACAAGGGGTGAATTAGTAATCTCTTGAGAACTTATATTGATCGGTGGATGAAAACCATAATTTGCGTAGAAAGGAGTAAGTTTAGTTAAGGAATTTAAGGAATTATTGTAAGCAAACTCAGCCATTGCAATAAATTTCATCCAGTCGTTTTGGTGATAAGAACAGAAACACCTTAGATATTGTTCCAACCATTGGTTAAGACGTTCAGCCTGTCCGTTGGTTTGAGGGTGGAAAGCTGTGGTGTATCTATGTTCAATGCCTGTTATTTTACAGAGGTTCCTCCAGAAATGTGAGGTGAATTGAGAACCCCTGTCAGTTGTTAGAATTGGAGGGATACCATGGAGTTTGACGATGTTATTGATGAAAAGATGAGCTGTTTCGGAAGAAGTTGGCAGCTTATGATACGGAATAAAGTGAGCCATCTTTGAGAAGATATCTATTACTACAAATATGGTGTTTTGATTATTCGAGATAGGCAAATCAACTATAAAGTCCATTGATAAATGGTGCCAAGGTCTAGTGGGAGTAGGTAATGGCATGAGTAGGCCATATGGAGGTCTTTTTTCTGATTTTGAGGTTGTACAGATCAGACAAGTTTGGATATAATCTTGTATAGTCTTCTGCATATTTGGCCACCAGAAATCCCTTTTTATTAATTCAGTTGTACGTAAGATTCCTGGATGTCCTGCTAGAGGAGTGTCGTGGAATGTTTTGAGAATTTGTGATCTCATTGCTTCAGGAACATATAGTTTCTCTCCATGATAGTAATCATTTTCTCTCTTAATGAGTGATTGATGTGGAGGATCTGGTTCTTGATTTGTAAATTTCCTTATATCTTCAAGGAATAGGTTCGTGAAACCAATGAACTGTTCCGTAGGAATGATGGGGAAATTGTTGTTAAGGTCTTGAGGTTTGTCTGGTAATCGTGACAGGGCATCGGCTTTGCCATTCTTACTTGCTGGTCTATATATGATATTAAAATTAAACCTAGCAAAATAGAGGCTCCAACGGACCTGTCTTGCAGATAGAGTTTTGTTGCATTGTAAATATTGGAGGTTTTTGTGGTCAGTATAGACTTTAATAGGGAATGTAGTACCCTCCAACAGATGCCTCCAATGTTCGAAAGATTGTTTAATGGCCAAAAGTTCTTTTTCCCCTATGGGGTAATTTCTTTCTGCCGGAGTCATCATTTTGGAGAGAAATGAAACAGGGTGAATAGGGCTATTAAGTGTTTCTTGTTGCGACAGTACTGCTCCTAAAGCAAAATCAGAGGAGTCCACTTCTAGTATATATGGTAGATTTGAGTTTGGGAATTTCAATATGGGAGCGGTGGTGAACCGGTTTTTTAATGTTGTAAAGGAAGCAGAAGCTTCGGCGTCCCAATGATAAGGAATTAAAGTGCTGGTTAAACGTGTAAGAGGTTTTGCAATTTTCGAATAATCCTTTATAAATTTTCTATAGTAGTTGGCGAATCCTAGAAATTTTTGAAGCTCTTTTTTGTTTCTGGGAGTAGGCCAGTCTTCTACTGCTTCAACTTTTTCTTTTTGCATTTCTATTCCCAGAGGTGAAATGTTGTAGCCAAGGAAAGAAACTTTGTTTGTGTGAAAAAGACATTTTTCCAATTTAGCATACAATTTGTTCTCTCTTAACCTTTGAAGCACCTTTCTGACATGTTCAATGTGTTCTGTCTTATTGTTTGAGTAAATGAGTATGTCATCCAGGTATACTACAAGGCAAATATCCAAAAGATCACGGAAGACATCATTAATAAAATGTTGGAAAGTGGCGGGTGCGTTGCACAATCCAAAAGGCATGACTAGATATTCGTAGAGCCCATATCTCGTTCTGAATGCGGTTAACCATTCGTGTCCTTCCTTTATGCGAACCAAATTGTAAGCTCCTCTCAGGTCTAACTTGGAGTAGATAGTGGCTTGTGAAAGACGTTCGATTAATTCCGGTATTAACGGAAGGGGATACCTGTTTTTTATGGTTCTCTTATTGAGCTCACGATAGTCTATTATTGGTCTGATAGTTGAATCTTTGTTGCGGACAAAAAACATCCCTGCTCCTGCTGGGGAAGTTGAAGTTCTTATAAAGCCTTTCCTTAGGTTATCGTCGAGATATTGTTTTAGGTAGTCTAATTCAGGTTGGCTCATAGGATAGAGATGTCCATATGGGATGCTGGCCCCAGGTTGTAGTTCAATGGGACAATCGTATGGTCGATGAGGAGGGAGGTTCTCCGCTTCCGTTTTACTGAACACATCGTGGTATTGTTCATATTCTTTCGGTAAGGTTTCTTCTAGGGAATCAACCTGTAGAATTAAAGGCTCTGGAATACATTGTTTCCTACAATATGTAGAGGGGAAAGTAATTGTGAAAGGATCCCAATTTATGTGTGGATTATGAAGTTTGAGCCAGGTAATACCTAGGATAATAGGAAAATGAGGTGAAGGAATCACATCGAAAGACAGAAGTTCTGTGTGTCCTAAAAAAGGCATAAGAAGTGGTTCTGTGTGATGTGTAATAGGTCCCGTGGAAATAGTTGAACCATCAATGACACGTACACAAATAGGTTTTGTTTTGCAAATTAAAGGAATTTTATTAGAAACTACAGTGTGATAATCTATGAAGTTTCCATAAGCCCCAGAATTGATGATGCCTTCAACCTTCAGTTGTCTTTGGTGCCACTGTAGAGAGATAGATAAAATGTTAAAAGATGATTGGTTGGTAGTCTGTATTGAGGTATTAAGATATGTAAACTTACTTCTTTTGGATTTTTGAAGTAATGGACAATCTTGCACAGTATGCATTGGATTTGCGCAATACATGCATAAACTTTTAACTCTCCTGCGGAGCCTTTCTTCGGGAGTTAAAGGTCCTCTGAGCACTCCTATCACCATAGGTTCAGAAATAGGTTTAGTTGTAGGCGTGAAATTATGAACCTGGGGATAATTTGATGTCTTAGGACGAATCTCTGAAGAGTAGCGTTCTGCTCTGCGTTCACGTAATCTACGATCTAGTTGGACTGAGGATTTCATCAGGGCATCTAATGTTTTGGGCAATTCGAAACGTGTTAATTCGTCTTTAAGGTTGTCAGCTAGTCCTAGACGGAACTGGTTCCTTAATGAGACTTGGTTCCATTGGGAATCAGCTGCATACATCTTGAACTCTGTGATGTAATCCTCCACAGGTCTTTTCCCTTGTTTTAAATTCCTCATGGAGGCTTCTGCTGTAATCTGGACATCAGAGTCTTGATATAGCTCATCCAATGATGTAAAGAAATCTTCTAACGATCCTAACAAAGGATCATCATTCTCACAAAGGTTGTCTGCCCAGGTCCTGGGTTCCCCTCTGAGAAAAGAGATGGTGCTTAAAACTTTTACTCTTTCAGTGGGGTATGTCCTGGGTCTGAGGTTAAATAATAATTGACAGGAATTTTTAAATTGTCTATATAGCTTTCTGTTCCCTGAAAAAGTCTCAGGCATAGACACCTGTGGTTCTGGAGAAATCTCTTGTTGAGAGGTTTTTACTGCAATAGAGTCTCTTATAATGGTTCTTAATGATTGATTTTCAACCTGTACATCACGAACTGCTTGAGCAAGTTGGTCTACCTTTTGGGAAAGGTTGTAGACAATTTGTGGGAGGTCAGCTGGTTCCATATTTTTAGGCTTAGTAATTATATAAGGTGTTAAAACCTTTTAAGGAACACAACTGCTGTACCTTTAAATTTTGCAGTGTATCACTGAATAATGTGAAATCCTTTATAGGGAAAAGGATTCAGTAAATATAAAGTGAAGTTTAGTAAAGGATTAACTCTGTATATTACTTCATATACAAAGAACTCTAGTTTATACTCCTAAACTAGAGAAAAATAACAGAAACCAAAGGTCCAGGGATTATGCAGCAAATTAAGTAATACTCAGGTAATACTGGAATACTTCAACTTTAAATTAGAGGAAGTATTTGATATTCAGTCCTTTGAATGAATGAATCTGTACTTTTCAGGCTTGAGAAACAGTCTTTGTATTATTCAACCAATTTAGATACTTTAAATAAAAAGTCTTTGTTTACTTTGCTTGCTTGCTCTTTTATTCCCAACCCTAACCGCTGTGGTCCCAGATCTGTTAGAATTTGCAGGAGGCTGTAGCCGATAGTTGTTAGTAGAATCTGGAGGAAGTTTCTATCGGTAGTACAGGAGCTGCAGCGGTCTCTCTGTGAGAGGAGGAAAAAGGAGATGTTACTCTTACCGCGATCGGTAGCGTCTGACGTCACAGAGGGGAGGAGAATGTAGAGCCGTTGGTCCGGTCCGGTCTGTTTGCCGATTCCTTACAGGCAACGAACAAGGCAAGAAAGTGAAATGATGTTTTATCTGAGAAGTCCGGACAGAGCTTGCAGGTATTAAGTGGTTAGAAGGAATAAGTAGATCTGTGGTTGATCACTTAACTCGTTTTAGTTTTTCCAAGCTGCACGAAATAAGCAGGTTATGAGGCTTCTGTAAGTTGAAAAAACAACAATGACTTATTTGTTAAGATAGCGTTTGTAAGCTTAAGTATTCCCCAATAGATTCAGGAAACCTGGTTCAGGTAGGCTGCAGGTAAAATTACTAAGCAATGAGTAAAAGGAAGTGGTTAGGATTTAAAGGCATTGCTGCCAATCAGATTGTTCTTCTAACTTAAAGGGACAGTGTGGAATCCTGACATAATGTGTGACATTGAACCATAGTCATGCTAGAGGATAGTTATGCTAGAGGATCCCTTTCTGAGTATTTACATTTTAAGTAATGTGAAAACTAAATACTAGTTTAGAAAATGTATGCCATATGATGTATTTGTGTACAATTCATGCCAGCAACAGTCCATACATTTATACTTACCAGCTGATGTCCTCTTTAAAAACCAGGTGGCAAAGACTCGCTACAGGACCCAATGACCAGAGCATCACCTATATTAATAAATCAAACACATTTTTAGCATTCGATGAACAATCCTAACATGTTTGCACAATTCTCTACTTGTCATTTCCCTAGAGTTCACATCTATTGACAATACTCCAGTCTAACTTCTATTATTTACCGTCTAAAGTGGCGGTTGATGATGTCTGCTCTGACATTGAGCCCCTCGTCCCGGAATGGCCCCTCTAGAACAGGATCATCCTCCTCATCTCTGAGGAGGTTTTGGTGCGCCTGGACGCCCTGCAGCATCCCAGCCCGCTGTGCAATATTATGCAGGACACTACAGGCTATAACGATCTTAGCCACCTTCTTTGGGTTGTACTGGAGGGCTCCTCCCGACCTGTCAAGGCACCTGAACCTCATCTTCAGGAGCCCGAACATTCGTTCAACCACCGCCCTGGTTCTCTTATGAGCCCTATTGTAGCGCTCCTCAGACACATCAGTCGGGCTACGCAAGGGGGTAATAAGCCAAGGCCGGCTCATGTACCCAGAATCACCTATAAATTATGAACAGAACATAATTCAAACTGAATCCTCAAAATAGTATTTTGAGTCCAATAAAAGTTTTTGTACACGATAATCCACTAACAAATGTTTATTTTTTTAAAGAATAATCTAGTTCAATATTATTCTCTATCTTCCCATTTCAGCTAAGACATGCTACATATGCGTATTTCTCCTAAACCAGACCTTGTGTAAAATGCAAACTAAATAGTTACATTGCATTCTCTATCTGAGCATTTAAGGTAAGACATGCTACATATCTGCATTGAACTAAAAATAGACATTAGCGGAAAGAGACAATGACATGGTTAAATTGCATTAGCTAATATCTTCCCATTTCAGCTAAGACATGCTACATATGCGTATTTCTCCTAAACCAAACCTTGTGTAAAATGCAAACTAAATGGTTACATTGCATTCTCTATCTGAGCATTTAAGGTAAGACATGCTACATATCTGCATTGAACTAAAAATAGACATTAGCGGAAAGAGACAATGACATGGTTAAATTGCATTAGCTAATATCTTCCCATTTCAGCTAAGACATGCTACATATGCATATTTCTCCTAAACCAAACCTTGTGTAAAATGCAAACTAAATGGTTACATTGCATTTTCTATCTGAGCATTTAAGGTAAGACATGCTACATATCTGCATTGAACTAAAAATAGACATTAGCGGAAAGAGACAATGACATGGTTAAATTGCATTAGCTAATATCTTCCCATTTCAGCTAAGACATGCTACATATGCGTATTTCTCCTAAACCAAACCTTGTGTAAAATGCAAACTAAATGGTTACATTGCATTCTCTATCTGAGCATTTAAGGTAAGACATGCTACATATCTGCATTGAACTAAAAATAGACATTAGCGGAAAGAGACAATGACATGGTTAAATTGCATTAGCTAATATCTTCCCATTTCAGCTAAGACATGCTACATATGCGTATTTCTCCTAAACCAAACCTTGTGTAAAATGCAAACTAAATGGTTACATTGCATTCTCTATCTGAGCATTTAAGGTAAGACATGCTACATATCTGCATTGAACTAAAAATAGACATTTGCGGAAATAAAAATAAATGGTTAAATTGCATCCTATAGCTGAACATTACGCTAACATTTTAAAACTACAGTGGCAATTGTCAAACTAATTAACCATGTTGTGCACAAATACTCACCAACGAGATAACCAGGGGGCATTTGTCTTTCCTCAAACGGTCTCCACATGGACGACTGAGCGAGGATGCGGGCATCATGATAAGCTCCTCCAAAATTCACACACACATGCATAATCCTCATCTGTGCGTCACAAACATACTGCACGTTGAGGCTATGAAAATGTTTGCGATTTCTGAAGGGCAAGTCATCAATTGGAGCACGCAGCGCAATGTGGGTACAATCTATGGCTCCCAAGACATTGGGCAATTGAGCAATATCAAAGAATTCCCGCTTCAGGCGCCTCCAATCACCATCATTTTGTGGGAATCCTATGTATTGCTTACTGATACGTACCATGGCGTCCAGAAAGTTATCAAACACCACAGAGAATGTACCTTGAGCCAGACCATGCATGTACATTTCTCCGGATTGAAAACTCCCGGAGGCCAGGATGTATAGACAACTTAGCATCTTACTCATGCCGGGAACAGCAGTCCTTATTCTTATACGTGGCTCCAAATGAGGTTTAAGAAGATCGTAAAGGCCAATGAGCTGTTCGCGATTGAGCCGATACTTATCATAAACTTCAAAGTCGCTCATGTTTTCCAAGGTGGGTCTCACCCTGTAGACACGAGGACCTCGAACCAGACGACCCCTTCGTCTCAGTCTGAGCCGCCGAGGCTGCCTGATTCGATCAACAGCTAGTTCTCCAATAGCAGCACCAGCAGCGTCTACCATGTCATCGTCATCCATCTTTCAAAACAGCGTAACAAGGTATGCACTTGATCTGATGTGGATCACAAGTGATGCTTTGGCCATGTTGTTTGGGGGATTTATAGTACAATTAGTCCAATGGTAGTGAGTTTGTAATGATTGCTGATTGTATTCACTTGTTTGTATGTGAACGGCGCGAATGCTTTCACAGTGGGCGTTTTTTTGTTGTTTGCTGAAATGTTGTTTTCCCCCAATGAATCTCAATGTGAAAGTGTCAAATATCACACATACAGTGCATGTTTGTAATGTTTGATCATATGCGTAATCAATATTTATTAAACGGGATCTTATAGTAACAAGCACACGTCCAGGCTAATATGAATGAAAGTGCATAGTTGTGTATAATGTGCATCGAATGTGATCGATCAATGTTGCTGCAACATTGTTTGAAAACGATAAAGTAACATCTGCCATCTGTAGTATTGTATATATAAGTGATTGCCGAGCTGTCAATATTGTACGCGTCCCTTTAAAATCGCAATAATAATTCAGAACTTCCCGTCTGCCATCTGTAGTATTGTATATATAAGTGATTGCCGAGCTGTCAATATTTTATGCGTCCCATTCAAATCTCAATAATACTGAATAACTTCCGGCTGTCATCTGTAGTATTGTATATATAAGTGATTGCCAAGATGTCAATATTGTATGCGTCCCTTTAAAATCGCAATAATAATTCCGAACTTCCCGTCTGCCATCTGTAGTATTGTATATATAAGTGATTGCCGAGCTGTCAATATTGTATGCGTCCCATTCAAATGGCACTAATACTGAATAACTTCCGGCTGTCATCTGTAGTATTATATATATAAGTGATTGCGAGATGTCAATATTTATTAATTGTCCCATTCAAATCTCCCTAATAATGCTGTTCCAATTTGTTGTTTACGTATATGTTGTATTGTAGTATTGAGTGGTAAAGTTCAGAAAGGGGCGGTACAGTCGTGAATCTGTAATGTGTATGGTTGAATCTTCTAATGACGTCATCATATTATTAACCTGCCTATGTAGTTCTGAAATCCTCATTGTGTTGTTGTATTGTGCTACATTGTTATTGTGTGCTGAATAAAATATAAATGTGTGCTTTGTGGTTGCGTGATGGGTGATGTGTGTTATGTACATATACGTATATATTGTGATTGTGTCCCACATATGCTGACTTCTATATAGCGGTCTGGCATTGTTGTTCCTTCCCATAAAGTGACATCTGTAATCTGGTGTAATGATGTTCTTCTTGTACGTAATTCCTAATGGTATATTGTGATGGAATCATGATGTTAAAAGTACAGTAAAATCCATATGTTCTGTTTTGTGATTCCTAGAGAGAATGTAATGTGTTTTTCCCCCATCATTTGAATGCACATGTATGAGTGAATGCTAAAAGTAATGTATGTGCATCCATGACTGATCATGTGTTAAGCCTATGTAGATATGCAGTTGCTGCAAGCATATGAGTTGAATAAATGAAATGCAATAATAAAGGTAAATGAGAGGTGTTTCCCATTGTGTACTGTTTGTGAATCCTGAAATGTTTAAATTATTTTTGTGTCCGTTTAAATGTGATTTTTTTGTTAAAAAAGTTTGTTACTAGTGATGTTGATTTGTAGTTGATGTAATATAAAAGTATGAAACAATTTAATGCTGTTGTGAATATTCAATAAGTAAAATCCATAAGTCCACCATAGGGAAATAGTCATTTCTTGATCTATTTATCATAGCTGGGTCTAACGCAGAAAAGCATGTTTTTTTTTCCTATTTCTAGCGCTGGTATTTGGAGTTTTTTTTGTCTACGCTATTTGCGTGCGTTAGGGAAATCTGTCTGTCGCGTGCACGAGCACGTCTTCCCCATAGAAGTCAATGGAGGCTCACAATTTTGGTAAAAAAAAATTCAAAGACTGGTTTTCCTCGTAAAGTGAGTGACGTCATGGTCTTGTGTGAAAAAGAAGCTAAATCGTGTTCATTTTGTAAAAAATTACTTGTTTGTGTATGTAATGTGGTGTATATTGTTTGTATGCATCGATGAGTGTATGTTTGTGATAATATTATTAGTTAGATTAAGCTATATGAGTGAGTTTTACCGTGTGTCAATGTTAGTCAATGGCAAAATGGATTTGTGTTGTTTTTTTTCTAACACCCGAGATCTCGCAACTTTGATCCTTTCTATTTAGATGAAAAAATATTAAATCTGAAAAATAAAAATAGTGTAGTGTTTGTATGAGTGTAAGTGTACTTTGTGTAATATTTGCTTTGTGATTCGTGGATGTTTATTTTGTCGGTAGATGTTAACTACTGGGTCTGAGCTGTCGGTAGAGATTTGTGCGTTGGGTGATTTTTGAGTGTCGGTAATTAAACTCTAAATACCGGAGTCCGTAAAAAACAAGCGTTAGGAGCCTCTAACGCTGGTTTTGACGGCTAACGCCAAACTCTAAATCTAGCCGTAAGTTATTTAGTTATTAATTGTAGGTTTTAATTAGATTTATTTTAATTATATTTAAGTTAGGAGGTGTTAGGGTTAGACTAAGATTTAGGGGTTAATAAATTTAGTATAGTGGCGGCGATGTTGGGGGCGGCAGATTAGGGGTTAATAAATGTAGATAGGTGGCGGCGATGTTAGGAACAGCAGATTAGGGGTTAATAATTTTTAACTAGTGTTTGCGAGGCGGGAGTACGGTGGTTTAGGGTTTTAGTGGTTAATATGTTTATTCTAGTGGCGGCGATGTCGGGAGCGGCAGATTAGGGGTCAATAATTGTATTATAGTGTTTGCGATGCGGGAGGGCCTCGGTTTAGGGGTTAATAGGTCATTTATGGGTGTTTAGTGTACTTTTTAGCACTTTAGTTATGAGTTTTATGCTATGGCTTTGTAGTGTAAAACTCATAACTACTGACTTTAAAATGCGGTACAAATCTTGCGGGATAGGCTGTACCGCTCACTTTTTGGCCTCCCAGGACAAGCTCGTAATACCGGCGCAATGGAAGTCCCATAGAAAAAAGACTATACGCAAATTGCGTAAGTTGATTTGCGGTAAGGCCAAAAACGTATACGGGTTAGCTGTACCTACAAGACTTGTAATAGCAGCGGTAATAAAAAAGCAGCGTTATGAGCCTTAACGCTGATTTTTTACTCATAACGCAAAACTAGTAATCTAGCCGTTAGTTTTTAATGAAATAAATATTTTCATCATGTCTGACCCCTCTGCATCATGTTTGACCCCTCTGTGTGAACACTCTGAATCATGTGTGCCTCTCTGAATCATGTCTGACCCCTCTGCATGTCTAGGGTGACCATATTGCCGCTTTAAAAAAAAGGACATATATGGTTTGTAGAAGAAACCTGATGTGTATTTTTCATATGTGTCCCTTTTTAAAGCGGCAATATGGTCAACCTAATTATGTCTGACCCTCTGCATCATGTCTGACCCCTCTGTGTGCCCCTCTGCTTCATGTCTGACCTCTCTGTGTGCCCCTCTGCATCATGTTTGACCCTCTGCATCATGTCTGACCCCTCTGCATCATGTCTGACCCCTCTGTGTGACCCTCTGTATCATGCCTGACCCCTCTGTGTGACCCTCTGCATCATGTCTGACCCCTCTGTGTGCCCCTCTGCATCATGTCTGACCCCTCTGTGTGCCCCTCTGCATCATGTCTGACCCCTTTGTGTGCCCCTCTGCATCATGTCTGACCCCTCTGTGTTATGTCTGACCCCTCTGTGTGACCCTCTGCATCATGTCTGACCCATCTGTGTGCCCCTCTGCATCATGTCTGACCCTGTGCATCATGTCTGACCCCTCTGTGTGCACCTCTGCATTATGTCTGACCCTGTGCATCATGTCTGACCCCTCTGTGTGCACCTCTGCATTATGTCTGACCCCTCTGGGTGGGTCAGGCATGATGCAGAGGGGCACACAGAGCAGTAAGACATGATGCAGAGGGCCATACCTGATGCAGAGGGGCACACAGAGGGGTCAGACACAATGCCTAGGGGCACACAGAGGGATCAGACATGATACAGAGGGGTAAGGCATGAAATAAGTAGTACATTTTTTCTGAGAAATTCTTTTTTAAATTAAAGCTGTCTACAGAGAACTTGTTTAATGCAATTTATGTTGAATTGTGTGTGAATGACTCCGTACATTTCAGGTATAATACCTGCAGAAGACCCAAAATTAACAACCTATGGTCATTTTTTAAATAAAAAAAATCTATCAGTTACAAGCTACAGACTGGCGTGCAAGTGCATACATAAATACACACTCTCATACACAAACACATTCATACATACCTACACAGACACGCACACTAATGCATACATACATAAAAACACACCCACACAGACTCATACATACAAACACACACAAAATAATTTCATAAAGTTATCTCCCTACAAGGTGGATATACAATATTTTTAGTATGATTACAGACAGTCCAGTGAGTGTAATTGTGTATATTTTTGTATATGTGATTGACTTTGTGACAAACAACCTCCAACTACGTCACTGCAACTCCAAAGAAAAGGTCCTCTCAGTCTCTCTCTCTGAGATGGACCAGACCTCCTACCTGCCCTGCAGCTGGCCAGTCATCATCAGATTCATCATCGGTGAAGTGGCACTGCTCACTTGCCCCCCGGCCTCACGGAATGCCCATGGATGGTCTGGAGAATGGGATCGATAGTGCATTGGAGCCTAATCCTCTATGTATGGATGGAGCCACAGCCACTCAGGGGAGGAGGGGACCCACCCGGCCTTGCGGCAGCATGTTTCCGCCCTCCAGCCACTGACACACCGACACCCACGTGACACACAGTCAACACTAGTCTGTCTAGCAGCCTGACTCCCTCTCTGTGCATCACATGGACCCTGCACGCGGCATGAGTGTAGTGCAGCCACGTGCAGGGCGTGTGTGTGAGGTGACTGTAACGTGAAGCCTTAGATCCAGGCCGGAAGTAGTGCGCCTGTGCGCCGGCGGGCGATCCAAAATGGGAATGCAATCATGATTGATCATTGATCATTATGAAATAATTGTGTGCTTGTATGGCGGCCGTGGCCCTGATCTGAAGTTACAGTACTAATAGTGTGGGACGGCTGGTGGTTGTATGTACGTACGGTACCACTGCCGTGCAGCCACGTGCTACTAGTGAAGTGTGATGACGGTGACCAAAGTTAAGAAGAGGATGGATTGTCAGTTGTCACTGTGTATTATTAATCATTATGACTGAGGATTCTTTGCTCCAGAGTGCATACAGTAGTAGTTAAACACTGAGTTATATTTAACATTTACAACATAAAAATAAAATTCAGTTCTCAAAAAAAATAAATTGTATGCCGTGTGAGATCGCAGCCCCACCCACTGCGCCACAGTGGGAGGGGCTAAACTACATTGCAGCCTACCGGGCAAATGCCCGGTATGCCCTATGGCCAGTCCGGGCCTGCTGAGGACAGGTTTGAAAACGAGTGGTTTAGACTGACTCCTCATTTGTTACTTATTTATCATTATTACTTATTATTTTCATGATCTCACCCTTCTCCCTTCCCTACCTTTTGTCTCATTCCTTCTTACTTGCAGTTTATCAAAGCGATGTATTAAGGTTAATACATCTATTTTCTCCAGTTAAATTTCTAATTCTTTTAAAGCAATTATAGTTCATCAAGCTGCTGATATGTTAGATTTCTTTGTATAATTCTACTTCCAACTATCTAGACCAGAGACACTTGTGCAGGACCTCACCAGGCAGAGTACCACGTAACTGTTTTTTTGCCAATAAAGGGGACTTTATTCATCCTATCTAGCTACAGACCTGTGTGTACTAGTGTGAACTAATGTTCAGTGACCCACTGTGTAATGTAATGAGTTTCAGTTTATAGGACAAATTCATTTAAAGGGGAAAGTATGTTCACCATTAAAAGGACAGTAAACATTTTGTAATTACAGGGTATTTCTGCAGTCATGCAGTCAACTAACATATTAAGAAATTGGAATTCCTTAAAGTCTTGTTTGCTGCATTTGTTTTTGAAAAGCCAAACTCCACCCTCTATTTGCCTTATTTATAGGAACCAATCTATACTTGTTACTGAAGTAGACACAGCCAGCTAAAGTCATTTTGTTATAAAACTATCCATTGTTTTGCACTTTGTAATGTTATCATATCTGCTGAAGCCAATTAAGTACAAGTATTCTAAATGCAATATTCTAAACTCCAATGCACGTGCATTGCTTTACTGCATATACTCTGTGTCTGCATACCGGGTTAGTAAATCTGCATGCATGCACCCTGCTGCCATGTTAACAACAGCTCATGTGCACTTCTAGCAGTTATAGAAGCGAAGTGAGTTAAGTGAACAGATAGCGGGAGATGATAGTACACTTGTGGCAACAAGGTGAGGGGTTGATTTAATTGTGGTGATTTTATAATTATTATTATCAGGTATTTGTAGAGCGCCAACAGATTCCGCAGTGCTGATTAGTAAGTAGCTACCCAAATCAACCCCTGGGCCAACCAGAATCCTCGTTTGGATTGCCTGGACTCTACCCTGAACCTCCTGGTCCTGGAATTAGTTTGAAGACTGATGGGATGTATGTAGGGCAGTACATTCTAAATACACTATATAATATATAATACAATATAATTTATTTTTTTTGCAAAAATGCTTCTGTTTAAAGTTACACCGCTAGCGCTCAAATCAAGTGTAGAAGTTAGATTCGCAGTATGAGCTCTGCAACCATAGTGACAGAGAGTCTAGTGCATTTTATATGTCATCCTAAAACTTTTGTGCCTCCCCCTTTTACTTTTTGTCATGAGATGAAGGACACAGCATAGTAGGTACAACTCAATTTTATTGCAGAGCATAGAAGTTTACAGACTGCACAACACATCCAGCTTGGTAACTGCGACATAGACTATAACGGCTATAAGCAACGCCCCCATCCGGTGATGTCACACTCCCACATCTTCCCCTTTTTCAAAGAATAAAGGTATACAAGAAGCATACATTTTTTTTTTTAGTGTACAATAAATAACTACCCTAGTCTACAGTGACCATGGGATTATTCTGCCCATTCTTCTGGTCACTGATCGAACTACAGTGCTAATCCCGGTAGCGGGCTGGAAGTTTAACCACTCTTCTACTTGACGTCAGTTTACATGAACTATCCTCTGATAAAGAATAAGGTGATTGAGAGTCTGCTGGAAGCACAGAAGCATCCCCGCTATGGTCTTGCTGCAGGGAAGCCACCCTCTTAAAACAGGTGATCCCACCGGTTGTGGCTCTGAAGCATCCAGTCCCAAACTCTCTGGTACTGGCTGAAAATGTCTTCTATTTCAAAGTGGGGCAGTCCCTCCTTCCATAAGGACTACATAAGACTTTAGTTCTGGAGAGTGGCTGGCCCAAATTCAGCTCCTGTAAGGGCCTCACAGACGGCTAGATTACGAGTTTTGTCGGTAAAGACTTGCATTGCTAACGAGCCTTTTTTTCCAGCGCTGACTTTAAACAACGCTGGTATTACAAGTTTTCTGAATGGCTGAGTTAGCCTCAGAAAAGTGAGCGTTGGGCAAATTTAGCGCCACTTCTCACTGTAACACCAGCGTTGCTTATGGTAGCAGTAAGCTGGCTAAAACGTGCTCGTGCACGATTTCCCCATAGGAAACAATGGGGCTGGGACGGCTGAAAAAAACCCTAACACCTGCAAAAAAGCAGCGTCCAGCACCCTAACATGAACCCCGAGTCTAAACACCCCTAATCTAACACTTATTAACCCCTAATCTGCTGCCCCCGACATCGTCGCCACCTGCATTATATTATTAACCCCTAATCTGCCGCTCCGGACACCACCGCCACCTACGTTATACCTATGAACTCCGAATCTGCTGCCCCTAACATCGCCAACACCTACATTTTATATATATATATTAACCCCTAATCTGCCGCCCCCAACGTCGCTGCAACCTAACTACAATTATTAACCCCTATTCTGCCACCCCCAACGTCGCCGCCACTAATGCATTAACCCCTAAACCTAAGTCTAACCCTAACCCTAACACCCCCCTAACTTAAATCTATTTTTAATACATCTAAATAAAATTACTATAATTAAATAAATTATTCCTATTTAAAAATAAATACTTACCTATAAAATAAAGCCTAATATAGCTACAATATAACTAATAGTTACATTATTGCTATTTTAGGATTTATTTTTATTTTACAGGCAACTTTGTATTTATTTTAACTAGGTACAATAGTTATTAAAATTCTTCATCCAATCCGGGCGATGTGGTCCTCCATCCGGCAGAAGTCTTCATCCGATCAGGGCAGAAGAGGTCCTCCATCCAGCAGAAGTCTTCATCCAAGCGGCATCTTCTATCTTCAATCAACCGGAGCGGAGCCATCTTCAATCCAGCCGACGCGGAGCCATCCTCTTCAAACGACGTCCTAACACCGAATGAAGGTTCCTTTAAATGACGTCATCCATGATGATGTCCCTCGAATTCCGATTGGCTGATAGGATTCTATCAGCCAATCGGAATTAAGGTAGGAAAAATCTGGAACAGCCAATAGAATGCGAGGTCAATCCGATTGGCTGATTGGATCAGCCAATCGGATTGAAGTTCAATCCGATTGGCTGATTGAATCAGCCAATCAGATGTTTCCTACCTTAATTCCGAAGACTTTGGCCGGATGGAGGACCACAATGCCCGGATTGGATGAAGAATTCGGCCCGGCTGGGTGAAGACGGCTCAAGGTAGGGTGATCTTCAGGGGGTAAGTGTTAGGTTTTTTAAGGGGGGATTGGGTGGGTTTTAGAGTAGGGGTATGTGGGTGGTGGGTTGTAATGTTGGGGGGGGTTGTATTTCTTTTTTACCGGTAAAAGAGCTGATTACTTTGGGGCAATGCCCCGCAAAAGCCCTTTTAAGGGCTGGTAAAAGAGCTGATTACTTTGTAATTTAGTATAGGGTAGGGAATTTTATTATTTTGGGGGGCTTTTTTATTTTATTAGGGGGATTAGATTAGGTGTAATTAGTTTAATAAAATTGTAATTTCTTTTTTATTTTCTGTAATTTAGTGTTTGTTTTCTTTCGTAATTTAGTTTAGTTAATTTAATTGTATTTAATTGTTGGTAGTTTAGTTAATTAATTTAATTATAGAGTAGTGATAGGTGTAATTGTAACTTATGTTAGGATTTATTTTACAGGTATATTTGTATTTATTTTATCTAGGTAGTTATTAAATAGTTAATAACTATTTAATAACTATTCTACCTAGTTAAAATAAATACAAAGTTGCCTGTAAAATAAAAAAAAATCCTAAAATAGCTGTAATGTAACTATTAGTTATATTGTAGCTATATTAGGGTTTATTTTATAGGTAAGTATTTAGTTTTAAATAGGAATAATTTATTTAATTATAGCAATTTTATTTATATTTATTAAAAATAGATTTAAGTTAGGGAGTGTCAGGGTTAGAGTTAGACTTAGGTTTAGGGCTAAATACATTTAGTATAGTAGCGGCGACGTTGGGGGCGGCAGATTAGGGGTTAATAATTGTAAGTAGGTGGTGGCGATGTTAGGGATGGCAGATTAGGGGTTAATAAAATTTATTCTAGTGTTTGAGAGGTGGGAGTGCGGCGGTTTAGGGGTTAATACATTTATTATAGTGGCGGCGATGTCCGGTCGGCAGATTAGGGATTAATTTTTTTTATTATAGTGTTTGCGATGTGGGGGGCCTCAGTTTAGGGGTTCATAGGTGGTTTATGGGTGTTAGTGTACTTTTTAGCACTTTAGTTAAGAGCTTTATGTACCGGCGTTAGCCCATAAAGCTCTTAACTACTGACATTTAAATGCGGTAGGAGTCTTGGAGGTAGAGGCTGTACCGCTCACTTCATCCAAGACTTGCAATACCAGCATTAGGAAAATCCCATTAAAAAGATAGGATACGCAATTGACGTAAGGGGATTTGCGGTAGCCAAAAGTCGCGGAAGAAAAGTGAGTGGTACACCTTTACCTGCCAAACTCGTAATACCAGCGGGCATTAAAAAGCAGCATTAGGACTCCTTAACGCTGCTTTTTAAGGCTAACGCAGAACTTGTAATCTAGGCGAGAGTGTTTTCTGTCGTAGATGAATCGGTAGCCCATTTTTGCCTCTTCATCCCTCCTAAAGACCGCCTCCCGAGGGGGGGGGGCTGGTTGGAAGACACTCACAGACGGTAGAGTGGTGCGGATCTGATGTCCTAGCATTAACTGTGCTGGGCTAAAACCCGTGGTTTGGATGGGAGTCGTCCTATAGGCCAAAAGAGCTAGGTACGGCTCAGATTGCTTCAAAATGAACTTGGCTGTTTGAACTGCCCTTTCGGCCATTCCATTGGCCTGTGGGTAATGCGGACTTGACGTAGAATGGATGAAATCATATTTACTGCTGAAGGAACTGAACTCCATGGAAGCAAACAGCATCCTGTTATTGCTCACTAGCTCCATCGTCAAACAAGCTTTTGAGATGAGTGATAAAGGCCAGACTGGTGGTTTCATTCAGGGGTGCAATCTCCAAATACCTGGAACAATAGTCTATCACAACCAGGTACTTCTTCCCATAGAGTTCGCACAAATCTGTGACTATCTTCTGCCACGGGCCTGCAGGCCGCGGGATAGAAATTAAGGGATCTCTTCTCTGAGTAGGCCAGCATTCCCAGCAAAAGGCACATTTTGACACATGACTTGCAATATCGGTACTGATTTCAGGCCACCATACCACCGTAGCTGCCCTTTCTCTGCACTTTGTAATGCCCAAGTGGCCATCGTGAATCCTGCTTAGCATCTCCTGCCACATGCTCACAGGAATAACAATGTGGTCTTGGAACAGCACCAACCCGTCCAGCTCTGTGAGCTGAGACCTTTCTGACTGGTAAGAGCTCAAAGACATCCAGGTTGCCCGGCTCTCGGGCCAACCTCACTTTATATACTGATAAATTCTTGAAGATCTGTGTCCAAGCGTGTCTCCTTACTTATTTGCTCTAGCTTTCTTGACAAGATGGATTTAGATGCCAGAACTGAATCCCTGTACACTTTCACATCTGATTCAGTTGAAGATCCTTCAGCAGCAGCCAGCGGGAGCCTGGAAAGTGTATCTGCCACTACCGGTTGTTTCCCTGGCACATGCACTGCCTGAACATTGAACCTGAGCAGCCTCATCAGAAGTCTTTGGCATCTTAGGGGTGTCATGTCAATATCATAGGAATTGATCAGAGGAACTAGTGGCTTATGGTCAGTTTCCAGACTAAACTTCTCCAGGCCCACTGGGTAACGCTGAAAATACTCACAGGCCTAAACTGCAGCCAGGCACCCTTTCTCAATTTGGGCATATTTCGATTCTGCAGCCGTCAGTGTATGGGATCAGTAAGCGATGGGCTGTCGTTTGTTCCCATTCAGCTGCAGGAGTGCGGCCACTAACCCATAACTGCTTGCATCGTCACAAACCACAATCTTTTTAGAAGGGTCGTAGAACCCCAGCACTGGGGCAGACCCTAGCAGGGACTTGACCTGTGTAAAAGCTTCTTCTTGTGGAGGTCCCCAGACCCAGGCAACATCTTTCTTCAACAAATCGGTAATAGGGTGTAATACTGTAGATAAATCTGGTAGGAACCTGCCCACATAATTCACAAGGCACAACATTTGTCTCAGCTTATGTACAGAAGGACTTTTCATCTGATTTTGTCACGGTCTGGCTTGATACCATCTCCATTGATGATGTGCCCAAAATAACATAACTCAGATTTTCTAAAATGGCATTTTTCTTTATTTAATTTCAGCCCGGACTCTCTAATGGTCTGCAGCACACAGCTCAATCGCTGATTGTGTTCTTCCAGTGTGGACCCATATACTAAAATGTCATCCATGACGACTGCCATGCACATGTGGCCCCTCAGGAGGGAACTCATTTCTCTTTGAAAGATTTCAGGAGCAGAGGATATCCCGAAGGGGAGTCTGCAGAAGCAAAACCGACCTACCGGTGTAATGATGGTAGTCAGTTTGCAACACTAAAGCATCCAGTGTAGAGAAGAACTTCGCCCCTGCTAATTTCTGAGCTATATCTTCATGGGTCGGAAGCACATATATTTTTTTTTTTATCGCCTCATTCAGCCATTTCAAATCTATGCAGATGCGTACCTTCCCGTTCTTCTTCGCAACGGGCACAATGGGGGCACACCATCAGTTGCTTTGACAACTTCTTCAATAACTCCCATATTCTTGATATGCAGAAGTTCCTTCTCCACTTGAGGCATGAGCAGGGAAGGGAATTCTACGAGGAGTAGTAATGCTGTATGGGACTGCATCAACTTTAAGTGCTATTCAGACTGGCTCGCAGTTTAGCAGGCCCAATTCACCAAACATGTCTTCTATAATCTCATTTACTCTGGCAACAAGTCCCAGATCACAGGCTGCTTTTCTGTTCAATAGATTGTAAACACACTGTCCTCTAATTACTTGTACCAACATGGTGAATTTCTTCTGTTTGTACTCACAGCTAGCGAGAAATTTCCCTGCACAATCAATGCGGCCTCCAGGACTGTGAACCTTCGTCATAACTTTCGCCAGCTGAGGCTGTCGAGGCAGTTTTATGAATGCTGCAAGGGACATAAAGGTAATGTCTGCTCTACGTCTTAACCAGGACCATTCAACAACAGACCCTACAAAGGACACTTCTTGAGCTTCCTGGTCACTGTCCACCTGCATCTCTTTATTGAACTCAGTTTTGCACACCACTTCGAAAATGGCCCATTCGGTTGCACTTTCTACATCGTTTATCTTTAGGGGGCATATGGCATTCTGATCATGGGTAAGGTTACACTGCGTGCAATGAGCCTGCTGCACCCATCCTCTTCTGGAACTATCTGCTGCCCTTGGTCTACGCTCACACTCTGCCTATCGTCTGCAGCTCTCCTGAACAGCTGCACTTCATCCACAATACTCTCAGACCTCATGTCAGCACTTTGTTTTTTCACCAGTTCACTCTGGCGTGCCATCCTGATAGCCCCATCTAACATCAATTCAGCATCCAACTGTAGCTTCAGTGAGACCTCAACATCTGCAATTCCTATAACTATTATGTCTCTGATTTGCTCTTCTTTAGCAACACCAAATTCACAGCTAATTCATACAGGCTCCGTACAAATGACTCCACATATTTTCCCACACGCTGGGCGAGTGTGTGTAATTCACATTTCTTTTGGGCACAAAGTGAGCACTGAGTTTGTTCATAACTATTTCAAAGTCAAACTCTTACCCTTCTTGGAATGTAAAGGCATTAAACACTGGCTCCACATCTTTCCCCATAGAGTATAAAAGAGAATTAACTTGTACTTCACCACTCTCCTTGTCTAGCTTGGAAGCAATCCTGAAGGGTTGAAACCACTGACCCCATGTGGGCCAAGCTGCAGGCTGAGAGAAATCAAAAGGCTCAGGTGGAGTAAATGTTGACATCGTCATTAATCAGGAAACAGAAGCGCATGCAAGTACTTCTGACATCATGTCATGAGATGCAGGACAGAATAGAAGGTACAACTCAATTTTATTGCAGAGCATAGAAGTTTACAGACTGCACAACACATCCAGCTTGCTAACTGCGACATAGACTATAACGACTATAAGCCACGCCCCCATCTGGTGACATCACACTCCCACTCTCATCACACTTTTATTTCCTTTTTTCACTCTGTGGGTGTCTGTTCTGTCTCTCTAGTTAGTGCTTTTAATTGTCTTCTATTGAGTTTATCACTAATCATATATTTTTTAAAACTAAAGATTTGCTTACAAGTTACTTGTAAGCCCTAAACTTATATTAAAAAGTGCATTTTAGTAGCATATTTTGGACAAAGCATGTAAGCTCATCTGCCATCATCAAAACAAACTAGACATGTGCGTTTCGTTTTGGCAGAATTGGTTTTTCGGACGAATTTTGGCCAATTCAGAGATTCAGATGCATCCGAATTAACTATTAGTTATATTGTAGATAGCTTAGGTTTATTTTTATTTCACAGGTAAGTTTGTATTTAGTTTTTAAATAGGTATTATTTAGTTAATAATTGTAACTTTAATTTAGGTCTATTTTAGATATAAAAATATAAAGAATCCCAGCCACAGAGTCTTAGAAATCGATTCAACACAAAAATGTTTAATTTGTTAAATACAGGTTATAGCATCAAAAAATGGAATAGCTCCAAAGACGAAAGCTCACTCATCACCACACATACCCCAACCACCAACCACATCCATACTCCCACCAAGCAATCCTAAACAAAAAATTAAACCAAGTGATGCTCTAGACCAAGATCTGTATAGCTTCAAGAACAAAAATAACTACAATGTTTCACAAAATCAACATAACCTCATATAACTTCAGAAAAGAAAATAAAGAAAAAGAAAAACTCTTCATGTTATAGGACACTTGTATCACAATGACAAAGACAGAAAACAATCCATATTGTAATTTTGTATCCAAACTGAGAGAATGATTGTCTTGTAGCAGCAGAAACAAAAAATCCAAATGTGCATTTAAATATCTTATCCACAGATATAGACTCGAATGTCCTTTCTTGTTGACAGAAATCAAACTGAATGTCTTGACTAAGATGTAACACGTTATCTAGTCAGACTATGTTAACCAAGTGTCCTTTTGAGGATCTTGTGAACCAATACTAAAGAATTATTTGAAGCATAGTGAGTGCCGCCCTTATGTGATGCAGCTAACGGAGCCGATGATTAAAGTATTCAAAGTATAGTCCTTGTAATGAGTAGCTTGAATCACAATTATATAACCCACAGAATGAGTTCTTGGTCATATACCCACTAGCGAGATATATCCATGTAATAAGTACAACCTCACACCCTATGTAATCTTCACTCACGGTAAAGTTATGTTTTTAATGTGTTGTTAGCAGTATGCCCCTAATCTGTACCAGAACAGACTAGTATGAAGCAGCGTCGGTAACTTTGTATGCAAGATCACAACATTGCAGGGCCAGTCATTAGCCGCGATATTACCTGACACTTTGGTTCAGCCAGCGTCTTAAGACTTTACCGTGAGACTCGTCCCTTCAGTGTGGAAATGTGCTTACTGGTGCCAATGTCCCATCTCTTCCTGTGGGTAATGCCGGTGCTCAAAGTTGATGTGGGTTGTGATAGCCGTTAGCAAGGTCAGTGCAGGTGATGGTGTCTGAGCTGGTTCTGACGCGCGTTTTGGGGACTCCTCCCCTTTGTCAAGGAATGTCCAGCCTCAATGTGCAGGTGCAATTTAAACGTCATGTAAGGTAAACCATTGGTTGATTATTATGCATCCCTACAAAGTGTGTAAAACTTACAAATTGAATATGGATATGGATAAAACTCACAGATAACCACACATGCCACTCAGATTATATCTCCCATGTAAAGAATAAATAAGCCATAATCAGTGAGATAACAGAAAAAAGAAAAAAGAGGGGAAAAGAAAAAAGAAAAGAAAATGACATAACGATACTAGATTGAAGAGCAAAACTGCAACCAGCATATGTAAGCTGCTATACCATCTAAATGTAGAAACTAATCTATATCCCTCAGAAACATAAACGATAATACAAAATTAGAAAATTATTAAACGGCATGTCAATGCTAAAAAATCCACCACTCTATCTTTTTTAGAAAAACAATATGTATCCATCAGGAACCTATGATGGAAATTAAGTGGGAGCTAATGTTTTAGCTCATTTACAATATTCAGAAAATACTCCATGAAGGCCTATATCATTGAAGTACACACCTTCCTAGACAATGTTAATCACCTGTTTAATAACTCAATAGGGTACTCATAGTGCATCAAAATACAAAGTCATATGATACCATAATATCAATCTGTATATATGCAACCAAAATTGCAACGAACATTGTCCCACCGGACAGTCAATTGGTAACTATGGACATAGCGAGCCTATACACATCCATCCCTCATGACCTAGGTATTGCAAGCATATTCTATTTTCTGAATAAGGATAATTTGTACTCACCAAGTGAGAGACGGCTGATCAGGGATCTATTTGAAATAGTTCTATATGAAAACTTCTTTCTCTTTGAGGACACGTATTTCGTGCAGAAAAAAGGTACGGCCATGGGCTTAAATGTAGTCCCTACATATGCGAATCTTTTTGTTGGTCAATTTGAGGAGGATGTAGTATACAAAGATCAAGGCTTTAAAGACTATGTACAAGGCTGGTATCGGTATATAGACGATATATTCTTTATTTGGACAGGGAGTGATGAGGATTTATCTAGATTCGTTGAGAGACTCAATGCTTCACATGTATCATTAAAATTTACTATGGAGGCAAGTAAAACTCAGGTCAGTTTCCTTGATACCATGATATCTGTTGTGGATCATCGCTTACGTAGTGATTTATTCACCAAAAGCACAGATAGAAATAACACTCTTCTATACCAAAGCTTTCATCCACCGTCCCTTATGAGGAATCTTCCCTTGGGTCAACTATTAAGAACTAAAAGAATAGTTGATGATCCTGAAATGTGTTCATTAAGATTAGAGGAGATGTCCCAAAAAAAATTAAGTCGTGGCTACCCACCTGAAATTGTTAACCAAAATATGAGTAAAGTATTGGAGATCAATAGGACAAGCTTACTTTCAAGAAAGCAAAAAGACCCTAAAAAATACTCTGTTCCTTTTGTGAGCCAATTTGGATTTCATAGTAGAGATCTGAAGAGATCTATACTTCAACATTGGCATCTTTTGAGAGATAATGTTCAGGTAGGGAATGTGTTTTCTGATGCCCCACTTTTTTCATTTAGGAGAACTTCAGAGATGTTCTAATTCGGGCCGATTGGGGGTCTCAGAAAAAACAAGTGGAAATAATCAAGAAAGGCTCATTTCCATGTATGAATTGCGCATTATGCCATTCTATTCAACAAGGGGACAGTATCACACACCCCCTATCTGGCAAGAGGATACCAATTCATGGCCGATTCTCATGCTCCTCTAAGTATATAATATACGTCATCAAGTGCCCATGTGGTCTAGCCTATGTAGGGGAGACCACTCAAATGGCCAGAGACAGAATACGCCAACACAAAACAGCAATAGGTAGTAATGATGAAGACGCCCCGGTAGCACACCATTTTTCAAGATTTGGCCATAATAAAAGCCAATTACGCTTTCAGATTGTAGAGGGGGGATAGACAACAATTACTATTTAGAAAAGAAGCTCAGTGGATCAGAAAATTGGACACTATGGTCCCAAAAGGTTTGAACAGGGACATCTCTTGGGGTAACTTTATTTGAATTCCAAATAGGCTTGACTGTATATCGTAGTCAGTGAGTCCCAGGATTTCTGAAAATACTCGTAAATTATTGCCTTTAAATTGGATACCTATTTCGGTGTCCAGACTGCGATTGTAAGGTATTGCACTATATACTGTGTGGGCTGGGCTGTCTCTTATTCAGTGTAGTGGTGCATTTATTATTATTTTTATTTTTTCATTTAATTTAAATCAGAATAATCATACAGAAATATGGTTTTAGGCCTGATGTTGGAGCCATAGATCATAACTCCAGTGGAGTAATTGTGTTGGTCCAGAGGACAATATATCACTAGATATTTACTTTAAATCAAGATAGAATTTAAGATGCTCACAGTGACCCTATTGGTTGCATATATACAGATTGATATTATGGTATCATATGACTTTGTATTTTGATGCACTATGAGCACCCTATTGAGTTATTAAACAGGTGATTAACATTGTCTAGGAAGAAGTGTACTTCAATGATAAAGGCCTTCATGGAGTATTTTCTGAATATTGTAAATGAGCTAAAACATTAGCTCCCACTTAATTTCCATCATAGTTTCCTGATGGATACATATTGTTTTTCTAAAAAAGATAGAGTGGTGTTTTTTTTAGCATTGACGTGCCGTTTAATAATTTTCTAATTTTGTATTATCGTTTATGTTTCTGAGGGATATAGATTAGTTTCTACATTTAGATGGTATAGCGGCTTACATATGCTGGTTGCAGTTTTGCTCTTCAATCTAGTATCGTTATGTCATTTTCTTCTTCATTTTTTTCTTTTCCCCTCTTTTTTCTTTTTTCTGTTATCTCACTGATTATGGCTTATTTATTGTTTGCATGGGAGATATAATCTGAGTGGCATGTGTGGTTATCTGTGAGTTTTATCCATATCCATATTCAATTTGTAAGTTTTACACACTTTGTAGGGATGCATAATAATCGAACAATGGTTTACCTTACATGACGTTTAAATTGCACCTGCACGTTGAGGCTGGACATTCCTTGACAAATGGGAGGAGTCCCCGAAACGCGCATCGGAACCAGCTCAGACGCCATCACCTGCACTGACCTTGCTAACGGCTATCACAACCCACATCAACTTTGAGCACCGGCATTACCCACAGGAAGAGATGGGACATTGGCACCAATAAGCACATTTCCACACTGAAGGGACGAGTCTCACGGTAAAGTCTTAAGATGCTGGCTGAACCAAAGTGTCAGGTAATATCGCGGCTAATGACTGGCCCTGCAATGTTGTGATCTTGCATACAAAGTTACCGACGCTGCTTCATACTAGTCTGTCCTGGTACAGATTAGGGGCATACTGCTAACAACACATTAAAAACATAACTTTACCGTGAGTGAAGATTACATAGGGTGTGAGGTTGTACTTATTACACGGATATATCTCACTAGTGGGTATATGACCAAGAACTCATTCTGTGGGTTATATAATTGTGATTCAAGCTACTCATTACAAGGACTATACTTTGAATACTTTAATCATCGGCTCCGTTAGCTGCACAACATAAGGGCGGCACTCACTATGCTTCAAATAATTCTTTAGTATTGGTTCACAAGATCCTCAAAAGGACACTTGGTTAACATAGTCTGACTAGATAACGTGTTACATCTTAGTCAAGACATTCAGTTTGATTTCTGTCAACAAGAAAGGACATTCGAGTCTATATCTGTGGATAAGATATTTAAATGCACATTTGGATTTTTTGTTTCTGCTGCTACAAGACAATCATTCTCTCAGTTTGGATACAAAATTACAATATGGATTGTTTTCTGTCTTTGTCATTTTGATACAAGTGTCCTATAACATGAACAGTTTTTCTTTATTTTCTTTTCTGAAGTTATATGAGGTTATGTTGATTTTGTGAAACATTGTAGTTATTTTTGTTCTTGAAGCTATACAGATACAATTGTGTTGAGTGACAGGTGGAGTGTGTCTGCACTCACTGGGGACGCCCAGTGGGTATACCTTTTGCTCTTTTTGGTCTAGAGCATCACTTGGTTTAATTTTTTGTTTAGGATTGCTTGGTGGGAGTATGGATGTGGTTGGTGGTTGGGGTATGTGTGATGATGAGTGAGCTTTCGTCTTTGGAGCTATTCCATTTTTTGATGCTATAACCTGTATTTAACAAATTAAACATTTTTGTGTTGAATCGATTTCTAAGACTCTGTGGCTGGGATTCTTTATATTTTTATATTATTAGAGTCTTAGGCCAGACTCCATCCCGTGTCTGAGCAAGTGTCTGACTGAAAGGTGGTGCGGTCACTATTTACTATTATCTATTTTAGATATGTTGAAGTTAGGGGGTGTTAGGTTTAGGGTTAGTGGTTAACATAGTTTAATTTAGGTTGTATTGATGTGGGGGCCGGCTGTTTAGGGGTTAATAGGTTTAGGTAGTGTTGGCGATGTGGGGGGTGAAGTTTAGAGGTTAATAGGTTTAGTTAGTGTTGGCAGTTTAGGGGTTAATACTTTATTTAGTGATTTAGTTAGTGTTTGGCGAGGTTTGGGAACGGTGGTTTAGGGATTAATAGGTTTAGGTAGTGTTGGCGAAGTGGGGGTTGCAGTTTAGGGGTTAATAGGTTTAGTTAGTGTTGGCAATGGGGGTGCGGTTTAGGGGTTAATAGGTTTAGTTAGTGTCAGCGATGTCAGGGAGCGGCGGGTTTAAGGGTTAATAACTTTATTTAGTGATTTAGTTAGTGTCTGCGATGTGGGAGGGGGGCAGTTTAGGGGTTAATAGGTTTATTTAGTGGTGGCATGGGTGGCGGCGGCTTTACATAATTTTGTTTCTGCATTCGCCGGTACATTAGTTAACTTAAATTAAATCGTTTTTCAGATCCTTTGTTATTTTCGGATCCATTCTTTATTCATATGCATTATACTATAACTTCAGAATAGAATAATGCATATGAAATAAGAATGGATCCTAAAGCGATTTAATGTAACGTAACTAATTTGCTAAAATGAATTTTTTTTTTTAAACTTAACTAAACTAATTTGCCGAAACAAAATTATTTTTTAACTAATTGAAAACAAATGAAACGAACCAAAGTTTTTAGCGGCGCACATGTCTAAAACAAACCCTATAGGGTAGTTTTACCTGTGCTCACATATCTTTGGTTGTCTCTGCAACCTATATATAACATTTCTAATCAGAACCATAGTGGGTTCATTTAAACTTCACCAAATGATATCTCTTTTAGGGACATGTAAGTGGTGGGGGTGCTAGCATGGGTGTCAGCAGTAATTTTTCTAGGGTTAGCAACACTATTAAATTTAAAAAATAAATCCACTACAAATCACAATCTCAATGCTGCTGCTTACTATCCCCAAACGTTTATGAAAAGGGAGAGGGGCTTAGTACCATATTTTGACAGAAGTGTGTAAACATTCCAGCATCTAGTCAAACCATATTTGCTTGTTGGGCTATATTATAATAACTATTTTATTGACTTATTTGTATAGTACTCTTTTTTTGGAATGGGAAAATAAACACTTTGGTGTATATTAAACAAGCTTTCATAAGACCGCTGCTCCTTAACTCATTTACCACCTCGGTATGATTGACACCCCCTGCTAGCGTCTGATTGGCCGCAAATGTGCAGGGGGAGGCATTGCACAAGCTTTTCACTAGAAATGCTTGTGCAATGTTAAATGCCGACAGTGTATGCTGTCAGCATTTAGCGATGACGGGCAGACATGATCCGCTACAGCAGATCATGACCGCCCGACACTTGATAAATCTACCCATTTTGCCCGACATCGACATACGCTGTCAGCATTTAACATTGCACAAGCATTTCTAGTGAAATGCTTGTGAAATGCTGCCCCTTGCACATTCGCGGCCAATCGACCTCTAGCAGGGGGTGTCAATCAACCCGATTGTATCTGAACCTGGAACTTCAAGGGTAGATTGCAGCATCCGCTGCTTAATAAATCTACCCCTATATATTTCCCACTGCTATCCAGCTTTACTTTGAACTTCCTTCTTTGTTTTACTACCAATGCAAATGAATAATATTTGTATTGTTCCAAATCCTAATAAAATACGCTGATTAAAAAGTTGTCCCAAAAGAATAAATATATATAAAAAAAATGCTTCTTATAATAGACTAGATTGCAAGTGGCGTACTGTTGGTACCGTGGGACGTGATGAGCAATATCGCACCTGCGCTAAACATCACGTGCATTACAAATTTAAAAATAAACGGTGTGCTCACATAAAGTGTAAGAATTAAATAAAATGTTCACTAAATAAATCAAAAATATTTTAAAATAAAGTATTACACTCATTTATACAATTTCTGGTAAAAAAATATTCATATAAATAATTAGAAAAAATGTTTTTTAAGGATTAAAAGGTGTATGGTATATGAGTGTTTGACTGGAAAGGGCTATAATATATATATATATATATATATATATATATATATATATAAGCTATATGTATCTATATGTCTAAATGTGTGCATAAGTGTATATATACAGTATATATGTGCATCTATGTATATACATGTGTATTTATGCATTTATAAATGTATATATGCATATACATACGTAAATACACATATATACGCATGTATACACACACACATTTTTATATATATATATATATATATATATATATATATATATATATATAAACACTTTGGAACCCTTTCCAGTTAAATACTTTAAAACTTGAAAAATCATTTTGAATTCATTTTAATATTTTATAATGTATTTTACTATGTATTTAATGCAAATATTTTACATTCCAATGCTAATCAGAAATATTGTGTGCTGTATTCTCTGAACATTCTAGGTTTACTTGCTCGACTTGCTCCCGATGGTGGAACTCAGCAGAAGTACATATCTTATTTTTCATAAAGTTGAACAAACACCAGGGATGTGGAACTGTAAAAATGAGGCTCTTTAGACAGCAATGTAAGCAGTGCCACTCTGGAGTGATGGGAGATCCAGAGATAACTGTTGAGAACATTGAAAGAGTCATTCACAACCTGGTCAACAGAATTGAGAATAAAATCTATGGCCAGTATGTTGGATACCAAGACAAGAAGTCTGTAGTCTATAGTGATACAATTGATGGCCCTCATGACCAGGCACACTGTGAGGCATGCAAGCAGAAAGTATGTCGATGGCAGCAGGCAATGCAAGTGAACTATGTGGCACAACCATCATATAACATTTTGCCAAGACCAGCTCCAGTAATTCATTTGCCACAAAGAACTCTGCCAGTCCAGGAAGAACAACATATTGTTATTATTATAGTTGTTTTTGTTATATTATATATTATTGCATGGTTTTGTTCAAAGTAATAATTTTTTTTTAAAACATTGTGTTAATCATGAGCATAATTTAACTCTAATGATTTCTTATCTCAATAATTTAAAAACACTTATAATGTGTTTGGATATATTATAAAATAATTGGTAGATCATAACAACTTAAATCTGCAATTTTATTTATAAATAGACTACTTTATTCATGAGTCCAGATTTATTTTGTAGGTCAAGAAAAAGTATGTTTAAATAGTTTCCTCACTGAAAGGTTCCTTATGATCTTTGACAGTGATTCCTAACACATTGGGACAGCAGACCGATAGTTTAGAGGCCTCAAGGGCCACATATAAATGCATGGTTAATAAAAAGAAACAAATAAAAAATTATTTCTAAAAAATGTCCAGCTGCACAGGGCCAGATTTAAGTAAAGTTGCAGGCTACCCTTTATCACCTGTTCTACCATCTAGAAGTTCCTAAAGTACATTTTTTTTTTAGTTACCATTTTTTCTTGACCCACAAAAACTATAATACACATTCAGCTAGATTACAAGTTATGGCGTTATGGCTGCTCGCTAATTTTGTGTACGTTATTTTCATTGCACACCTTTCATAACATAGGTATTACAGGTTTAAAAAAAACCCGGCTTGTGCGGGCAATATGGTGGCATTGAGCTCCATACCTCACCCAAATACAAGTGGTGTTTTGATGTGCTTGTGCATTATTTCCCCATAGACATCAAAAAAAAAATCCTGACACCTGCGATCGCGGAATGAAAAGCTCTGTAATGCAGCCCCATTGATGTCTATGGGAAAAGAAAAAGTTATGTTTAAACCTAACATAAAAACCACGTCTAAACACCCCTAATCTGCTGCCCCCGACATCGCCGCAACCTACATAATGTTATTAACCCCTAATCTGCCGTCCCCAGCATCGCCGCCACATACATACATTTATTAACCCCTAATCTGCTGGCCCTAACATCGCTGCCACCTACCTACAGTTATTAACCCCTAATCTGCTGCCTCTAACATCGCTGCCACCTACATTACAGTTATTAACCCCTAATCTGCCGCCCCAACATCGCCGCCACCTATATAAATTTTATTAACCCCTAATCTGCTGGCCCTAACATTGCCACCACATACCTACACTTATTAGCCCCTAATCTGCTGCCCACAATGTTGCCAACACTGTACTAAAGTTATTAACCCCTAAACCTCTGGCCTCCCACATCACTAACACTACATAAATATATTAACCCCTAAACCTAACCCTATCACTCCCTAACTTAAATATAATTAAAATAAATCTAAATTAAACTTTCAATTATTACCTAAATAATTCCTATTTAAAACTAGATACAAATTTAACTGTAAAATAAAACCTAAGATAGTTACAATATAACTAATAGTTATATTGTAGCTAGCTTAGGTTTTATTTTTATTTCACAGGTAAGTTTGTATTTATTTTAACTAGGTAAACTAGTTAGTAAATAATTATTAACTATTTACTAGCTACCTAGTTAATATAAATACAAACTTATCTGTCAAATAAAGCCTAAGCTGCCTTACACTAACATTACAATAAAATAAAGTAAATTAATAAAATACATTCGGCTAGATTACGAGTTTTGCATTATGAGCGGTGTGGTGCTAACTTGCAAGTTATTGTCACCGCTCACCTCCCTATAGCGCTGCTATTACAGGTTTGCAAAAACCAGGCGTTAGCAGGCAAGAATCTTGAAAAGGTAACACCAGCACTGGTATATTTCAAAAGCTTTATTGTGGAGTTACATAAAAAGCAGCAATGTTTCGGGGTTTTAACCCCTTAGTCATGCTAAGTGTGCAATACATTCCATGATTCTTTTAAACCTATTTTGCCGCCAAAGGCTTCTCTGTAGAGAATACCCCCTCTAGTGGTTACAAGTAACAAATTACTTAAATACATGTATGTACAATTTAAAAACAATGTAACAGACTAAACTAGACTCAAGCAAAGTATCAGTATTATTCTCAAAGGGTTTTTTATATTCCTATTCACATGTATACTGACCCATAAGTGTGAATTATTAATTATCTGTGTTAGATTTATTTCTCTTAATGAGTAAGTCCTATTAAATACATAGTTAAAATTCCTCACTATAAATTAAATATACAGTGTAATACACATTTTTTCAATGTTGCCAAACATTTATTAGAATCTTTGCATCATGTGGTTCACTATGTGTTGTGTGGGATTTCTTGTATTATTTCCCTCTTTCTAACTCTGGGTTAAATTAATACTTGTATTATACAAGAATTTTTAGTGAAAACAATTTAGGTCAAAATCCCTATCTAACCCTTTGGGTATGAAGGTTTCCAATTTTTAAATCCACTTCATTTCCTGTTGTTTCAAAATCTTTTCACTGTTCATACCATTTCGTTGAATTGGGATGTGTTGTATTACTTGCCAGCATAGCTGACTAATATTGTGACCCTGTTCAAGGAAGTGTTTAGAGAGGGGGGCTTCTAGATTCTTTTTCCTAATATTAGAGCGGTGTTGGCTCAATCTGTCCTTTATCTTTTGTGTAGTCTCACCTAAATAGTACATAGAACATGGACACTTAATTAGATATACTATGAAATTGCTATCACAAGTGTGAAACCCCTTGATGTTGTAACATCTTCCATTATGTGCATGGTAAAAATTTGGCCCTTTTATAATTGAGTTGCAACTAACGCAACCCAAACATGGGTAACTTCCATTCCTTTTGCTTCCAATAAAAGTTTGTGTATCCCTTCGCTCAGTACCTACATGACTTTTAACAAGGTGGTCTCGAAGATTTTTGACCCTTCTAAAGGCCATTAAGGGCAATTCCCTAAAATACTCAATTTGTTGGTTGCAATCTCTAAGGATATGCCAATGTTTTCTTATTGCTTTGGAAATTGCTCTACTGTGGGGGTTGTGTTGTGATACAAATACAAGTCTATCTTTTTTGTTTGTCCTGTCTCTTGTTTTAGCTGGATGCTTGACTTCTTCAACTTTTTTATTAATTGTGGTGGATACCCTCTTTGTATGAACTTGTTGGTCATTTCCAGGAGCCTTTTCTCCTTAACATCCTGTTCACTAACAATTCTGTGGACCCTCAAAAGTTGACTTTTTGGTAACAAATTAATTAACCATTTCGGTGAAGCTATTATACTCCAATAAGGTATTCCTATCTGTATCTTTGGAAAAAATGTCTATGTGTAACCTATTCTGACCTTTAGTGACCCTTGTATCCAAAAAGGTGATAGTTTCCTCACTATATGTAAGTGTAAATTGGAGTCCCCTTACCATTGTGTTTAACTCTTTGGTAAATTCTTCCAGGGCTCCAATGCTGCCCCACCACACGCCAAACACGTCATCTATATAGCGCCACCACACTGATCCTTGTTGCTTGAATAAGTGGTTCTCATAGACCATGCGCTCTTCAAATTCGTTCATGTATAAGTTGGCGTATGTTGGGGCAACATTGGAGCCCATAGCTGTCCCTTTGATCTGTAGGTACCATTCGTCTTGAAAGAGAAAGAAATTCCAATACAAAAGTAAACTTAACAAACTTTCAATGAACTAGCATTGTATATATGTGTATTTACCACTAACGATAAGGGCCTTTTTAACAATTGAAATTCCAGTTTCATGATTAATGGATGTGTAAAGACTCTTTACATCCATAGAATATAGCAGATATCTGTTTGATTGTAATTCTAGCAATTTAACCTTTTCCAAAAAGTGTCCAGTGTCTTTTAAATAACTGGCCATTTTAACCACTTCTGGTTGCAATAACTTGTCCAGATATATTGCTATATTTGTATATACAGAGTCAACACAAGAAACAATGGGCCTACCTGGTGGTCTAATGGGGTCTTTGTGCACTTTTGGAACCGTGTAAAAAATTGGCATCCTTGGGTTATCTACTATGAGATAATCTGCTAACTTTTTGTCTATAATGTCCCTGTCCTCAGCTTGTTTAAGGATGTGGTTAATTTCTTTTTGTATCATACCTAGGGGATTACTCTGTATCCTCTTATAGGTGGAAATGTCATTTAACTGTTCTTTGATTTCATTGACATAATACTGTCTGTCCATAATGACCATTGCCCCTCCCTTATCTGCCCCTTTAAGGATGACACTGTTATCACTCTTCAAAGATTTCAATGCTTGGTGATCATGTTTATTAAAATTAACGAATTTCAATGCTTGTTTGTTCTTAACATTTTGATTTCTCTTAATCTTTGTTTGTAATAATGCAACTTCATTATCCATTAAATTAATAAACATGTTCACACTGTGATTAGACAAACTTGGGTTAAAAGTGCCCTTTTTCCTAAGACCTAGGTTATCAAGTGTTAATACCTCATTTTGTTTCTTTACGATACCTTCTACCTTATCAAGTTTTGCACCTTGTGATTCATTAAACCAAACTTTTAACTTAATGTTCCTATAAAACTTGTGTAAGTCCTTTGTAAGTTCGAAAAAGTCTAAATCCTGATATGGGCAATAGGAAAGTCCTTTGTTTAGTTCACACAGTTTATCAGCAGTAAGAGTATGTTTGGAAATATTTACTCCTGTATCTTGAATCGGAATCACTTTTTCTGTGCCTTTCGTTGCGACTTCCTCAATTCCCCTTGTCCTGCTGATTTCTTCTGGTTGTGTGCCTCTTTTCCTTTTGTGCTTGCGGCCTCCCCAGTGGAATCGCTCTCGCCACCGCTGTTCTCCAAAGGGTTTTGCGGGGCTCCTTCCGATGACGTGTCGGAACCTGATCTGACGCTCATGTCACGTAATTGCCAGTTCTTTCCTCGATTGGTTCTCCTATTTGTTTGGGATCTACGCGTGGAATAGTAACCTTGGTTACCGCATCTCCACTTCGGCCTGTTCGATAGTCCTCCTCATCCCGCAAGAATTTCACTCGTTTGGTTTCTTTAATAGTTTTTTGCTCAGCGGCTATCTTTTCCTCGATCTTGTCCTCCAATTCCTGAAGTTCTTTCGTAGTCAGAGCCGTAAGTAGATCCGTGCGATGTTTTTTGGTAATATCAGTTTGTTTCTCAATCTCCTTAAAGGGACATTATACACTCATTTTTTCTTTGCATAAATGTTTTGTAGATGATCTATTTATATAGCCCATAAAGTTTTTTTTTAAATAAATGTATAGTTTTGCTTATTTTTAAATAACATTGCTCTGATTTTCAGACTCCTAACCAAGCCCCAAAGTTTTATGTGAATACTGTCAGCTACCTTCTCCAGCTTGCTCCTGTTTGTGTAAAGGGTCTTTTCATATGCAAAAGAAGGGGGAGGGGGGGAGTGTCTTATTTGCCACTTGCAGTGGGCTTTCCAACTGCCTTTTCAACAGAGCCAAACTGACAGCTTCTAAGTACGTTTTTAAACAGTTTTATACTGGATTTTTATATCAGTATCTGTGCATCTTATTCTTTATAGTAGTGTATATTACATGCAGTTATATGAAAATGAGTGTATACTGTCCCTTTAAGGAGAGCTTCAACTGTTCCGCCGGGGAGGCCGCAAGCTCAAAAGGAAAAGAGGCACACAACCAGAAGAAATCAGCAGGACAAGGGGAATTGAGGAAGTCGCAACGAAAGGCACAGAAAAAGTGATTCTGATTCAAGATACAGTGGTAAATATTTCCAAACATACTCTTACTGCTGATGAACTGTGTGTACTAAACAAAGGACTTTCCTATTGCCCATAACAGGATTTAGACTTTTTCGAACTTACAAAGGACTTACACAAGTTTTATAGGAACATTAAGTTAAAAGTTTGGTTTAATGAATCACAAGGTGCAAAACTTGATAAGGTAGAACAGTGTTTTTCAACCAGTGTGCCGTGGCACACTAGTGTGCCGTTAGAGATCCTCAGGTGTGCCACGGCAGACTGACAACAGTGTGACATATTTTTTAAACTTTGCTTGTTTTTTACTCCCAGTGCAGGGGTAGTTTGTAGGAGGCATGGCATAACAGCACAATACATACAGTATGTGTGTGTTTGTGTGTATGTGTATATATATACTCTATGCTGTATTAGGCTACAATGTGTGATTTTTTTAAAATTTGGGGATGGTGGTGTGCCACAGGATTTTTTAATGTAAAAAAGTGTGCCACGGCAAAAAAAAAGGTTAAAAATCACTGAGGTAGAAGGTATCGTAAAGAAACATAATTAGGTATTAACACTTGATAACCTAGGTCTTAGAAAGAAGGGCACTTTTAACCCAAGTTTGTCTAATCACAGTGTGAACACGTTTATTATTTTAATGGATAATGAAGTTGCATTATTACAAACAAAGATTAAGAGAAATAAAAATGTTAAGAACAAACAAGCATTGGAATTCGTTAATTTTAATAAACATGATCACCAAGCATTGAAATCTTTGAAGAGTGATAACAGTATCATCCTTAAAGGGGCAGATAAGGGGGAGGGGCAACGGTCATTATGGACAGACAGTATTATGTCAATGAAATCAAATAACAGTTAAAGGATTACTTTCTGTTATAATTTTTAAGCCAAACAACTAACATATTAAAGTTAATAAACATTAATTAAAACCTACTGACCTATATTTTCTCCAAAACGAAGTTTCATAACGTTCTAAAAGTTATATCTTTTATTTGCCGATGATGTCACGTTATCCTGCCCACTATTTTCAGCAGTGCATGTTCAAAATACTTAAACCAATGAAATTGTGTTTAAAGAGCCATTTTGAAACCTAGGTATTGTAAAGGGATTGGTACAGAGCAAAGGATACCCGCGGAGTGGGTTTGGAAAACAATTAAATTTGCAGACAAGATTTCTGATATACGGTAGAGATATGTTAATGAAATGCTATTGATAAAAAGCGTATTTGGGGTAGTTAGTTAGTAACAGGCATAGAAAATATTTACTTACAGTGGCCCTTTAAATGACATTTCCACCTATAAGAGGATACAGAGTAACCCCCTAGGTATGATACAAAAAGAAATTAACCACATCCTTAAACAAGCTGAGGACAGGGACATTATAGACAAAAACTTAGCAGATTATCTCATAGTAGATAACCCAAGGATACCAATTTTTTACACGGTTCCAAAAGTGCACAAAGACCCCATTAGACCACCAGGTAGGCCCATTGTTTCTTGTGTATATACGAATATAGCAATATATCTGGACAAGTTATTGCAACCAGAAGTGGTTAAAATGGCCAGTTATTTAAAAGACATTGGACACTTTTGGGAAAAGGTTAAATTGCTAGAATTACAATCAAACAGATATCTGCTATATTCTATAGATGTAAAGAGTCGTTACACATCCATTAATCATGAAACTGGAATTTCAATTGTTAAAAATGCCCTTATGGTTAGTGGTAAATACCCATATATACAATGCCAGTTCATTGAAAGTTTGTTAAGTTTACTTTTGTATTGGAATTTCTTTCTCTTTCAAGACGAATGGTACCTACAGATCAAAGGGACAGCTATGGGCTCCAATGTTGCCCCAACATACGCCAACTTATACATGAACGAATTTGAAGAGCGCATGGTCTATGAGAACCACTTATTCAAGCAACACGGATCAGTGTGGTGGCGCTATATAGATGACGTGTTTGGTGTGTGGTGGGGCAGCATTGGAGCCCTGGAAGAATTTACCAAAGAGTTAAACACAATGGTAAGGGGACTCCAATTTACACTTACATATAGTGAGGAAACTATCACCTTTTTGGATACAAGGGTCACTAAAGGTCAGAATAGGTTACACATAGACATTTTTTCCAAAGATACAGATAGGAATACCTTATTGGAGTATAATAGCTTCCACCGAAAGGGTTAATTAATTTGTTACCAAAAAGTCAACTTTTGAGGGTCCACAGAATTGTTAGTGAACAGGATGTTAAGGAGAAAAGGCTCCTGGAAATGACCAACAAGTTCATACAAAGAGGGTATCCACCACACTTAATTAATAAAAAAGATGAAGAAGTCAAGCATCCAGCTAAAACAAGAGATAGGACAAACAAAAAAGATAGACTTGTATTTGTATCACAACACAACCCCCACAGTAGAGCAATTTCCAAAGCAATAAGAAAACATTGGCATATCCTTAGAGATTGCAACCAACAAATTGAGTATTTTAGGGAATCGCCCTTAATGGCCTATAGAAGGGTCAAAAATCTTCGAGACCACCTTGTTAAAAGTCATGTAGGTACTGAGCGAAGGGATACACAAACTTTTATTGGAAGCAAAAGGACTGGAAGTTACCCATGTTTGGGTTGCGTTAGTTGCAACTCAATTATAAAAGGGCCAAATTTTTACCATGCACATAATGGAAGATGTTACAACATCAAGGGGTTTCACACTTGTGATAGCAATTTCGTAGTATGTCCATGTTCTATGTACTATTTAGGTGAGACTACACAAAAGATAAAGGACAGATTGAGCCAACACTGCTCTAATATTAGGAAAAAGAATCTAGAAGCCCCCCTCTCTAAACACTTCCTTGAACATGGTCACAATATTAGTCAGCTATGCTGGCAAGTAATACAACACATCCCAATTCAACGAAATGGTATGAACAGGGAAAAGATTTTGAAACAGGAAATGAAGTGGATTTATAAATTGGAAACCTTCATACCCAAAGGGTTAAATAGGGATTTTGACCTAAATTGCTTTCACTAAAAATTCTTGTATAATACAAGTATTAATTTAACCCAGAGTTAGAAAGAGGGAAATAATACAAGAAATCCCACACAACACATAGTGAACTACATGATGCAAAGATTCTAATAAATGTTTGGCAACATTGAAAAATGTGTATTACACTGTATATTTAATTCATAGTGAGGAACTTTAACTATGTATTTAATAGGACTTACTCATTAAGAGAAATAAATCTAACACAGATAATTAATAATTCACACTTATGGGTCTGTATACATGTGAATAGGAATATAAAAAAACCTTTGAGAATAATACTGATATTTTGCTTGAGTCTAGTTTAGTCTGTTACATTGTTTTTAAATTGTACATACATGTATTTAAGTAATTTGTTACTTGTAACCACTAGAGGGAGTATTAACTCTATACAGAGAAGCCTTTGGCGCCAAAATAGGTTTAAAAGAATCATGGAATGTATTGTACACTTAGCATGACTAAGGGGTTAAAACCCCGAAACGTTGCTGCTTTTTATGTAACTCCACAATAAAGCTTTTGAAATATACCAGTGCTGGTGTTACCTTTTCAAGATTGAGCTATTTGGGGAGATTGCAGCTTACCCCATACACCGTGCACTAATAGTTACTGTGGTGCTGTATCCCACTGAACTGTTGGCAGGCAAGAAGTGAGCATAGAGCAAAATTGAGCTCCATACTGCACTCCAATACCAGCGCCACGGTGAGTTGGTTTTACGTGCTCGGGCACGATTTCCCCATAGACATTAATGGGGAGAGCCGGCTGGAAAAAAAAACTAACACCTGCAATAAAGGAGCATAAAGCTCCGTAATGCAGCCCCATTGATTCCTATAGGGAAAGAAAAGTTATATTTACACCTAACACCCTAACATAAACCCCGAGTCTAAACACCCCTAATCTGCTGCCCCCGACATCGTCGACACCTACCTACACTTATTAACCCCTAATCTGCCGCCCCTAACATCGCCGACACCTACCTACACTTATTAACCCCTAATCCGTCGCCGCCACCTACTTACATTTATTAACCCCTAATCTGCCGCCCCCAACGTCGCCGCCACTATACTAAAGTTATAAACCCCTAAACCTAACCCTAAGTCTAACCCTAACACCCCCTAAATCTAATAAAAATTTCCTATCATTAACTAAATAATTCCTATTTAAAACTAAATACTTACCTGTAAAATAAACCCTAAGCTAGCTACAATATAACTAATAGTTACATTGTAGCTAGCTTAGGTTTTATTTTTATTTCACAGGCAAGTTTGTATTTATTTTATTCTGATCAGCCAATAACTCGTAATACCGGCGCTATGGGAGTCCCATTGAAAAATGACTTTTTTAAAAGTGTGGTACTGACGTTGCGTGACGGCCAAAAAGCTGTGCGGTACACCTATACCTACAAGACTTGTAATAGTGGCGTTAGGGAAAATGAGGCTTTATGGCCTGTAACAATGTTATTTGAGTCATAATGCAAAACTCATAATCTAGCTGATTTTAAGGTCTGCTTTGTATTGGGTGCAGAGGGCTGCATCCCTGATATTGGGTATTGATTCTTGTGCAATTAGCAATAGAGAGGAGAAGTTCAGTGAAATCATCAAAGAAAATACACAGTACTGTACATAGATGCTGGCAAGGCCACTGGTACAGGCAAAGCCTCAGGTGCAGGCAAGTCCTCAGGAGAAGATGAAGCCATGGGAAGGATGCAAACACAGGTAAGGTTTGCTGGCTCGAGTACAAGCAAAGGTAGCATAGTTACTGGCTCAGGTACGGGCACAGGCTCAGGTAACACAAGTACAGACATGGTACAGGCACAAGCATGGGTACAGGTACAGGTATTGGTACAGATATAGACATGGGTATAGGCACAGGCATGGGTACAGGTACAGACATGGGTACAGGTACAGTCACAGGTACCGACATGGGTGCACGTACATGTACACAAGGTGAAGGACCAGCACCTCTCAAAGTCCACACAGGAACAAACGGCAAGAGGAGTGCTATTCCTTTAGGGATCCCCCCTTAAGGAGCCCAAGCAACAGAATACAAAAAATGGAAGAGAGGCAGCACACTCCATATAGGGAAACCTTTACTAAAAAGAACAACGTTTTGGAGCTCCTGCCCCTTTCTCAAGCTAACACAAAATGAAAGAACACACACATATATAAACACAATAGCAAAGAGGGGTCCAATCAAGGGACAGGGGGCAGTAGCAATTCAAATGTATCACACCTGTTACATAATTAAATATATATTAAAGGGACAGTTTACTCAAAAAATTTCTCCCCTTTAATTTGTTCCCAATGATCCACTTTACCTGCTGGAGTGTATTAAATTGTTTACAAGTAGCTCCTTTACCCTTATATTGGCATTTGAAATTGTTAATTTAGCATGTGGTATCCCCACCTATTCTGAAAGTTTGTGGCCGCGCGTACCAGCTATAGATAAGCTTTGTAAACACAGCTAGCAGAAGAAATTACACTCCCAGTGTGATAAAGCAGAGATAAGGTAATAAAATGTTGATTTTCCATTGTTCTCTCAAAGTATTGGTGATTGTTTTAAGGACAGATATAAGATAAAGAAGCAGGTATATGTGCACAATGTGATACAGTAATGAGATCTGATTATACCTACAAGCTCAACCTATTTTATTAGGCTGTGGCTTCAAAACACAAAATCAGAGCTTTAATATACAGAAATAAACCTTAAAAAGCTAATTTTCATACATTTTTTACTCTGCAGTTGGTAAAAAAAGCAATTGTAAACACATTAAGGGAAAAACTATTTTACAGTATACTGTCCCTTTAACTCTTATACGTGCCTATCCTTTCTCCACATGAAAATTGGTACAGGCACAGGCATGGGTACAGGCACAGACATGGGTACAGGCACAGACATGGGTACAGGTACAGTCACGGGTACAGGTACAGACATGGGTACAGGTACAGTCAAGGGTACAGGTACAGACACGGGTACAGGTACAGACAGGGGTACAGGCATGAGTACAGGTACAGTCACGGGTACAGGCAAAGACATGGGTAGAGGTACAGGCACAGGTACAGATATAGACATGGGTACCGGTACAGACAAGGGTACAGGTACAAGCACAGGCATGGGTAGAGGTAAAAGCATGGGTAAAGGCATGGGTACAGGTACAGACATGGGTGCTGGTACAGTCACAGGTACAGTCATGGGTACAGGTAGAGACAGGGGTACAGGAACAGGCATGAGGACAGGTACAGTCATGGGTACAGGCAAAGACATGGGTAGAGGTACAGGCATGGGAAAAAATATAGACACAGGTATCGGTACAGACAAGGGTACAGGCACAAGCATGGGTACAAGCACAGGCATGGGTACAGGTACAAGCACGGGTAAAGGCATGGGAACAGATAGACATGGGTACAGGTACAGTCACGGTTACAGGTACAGACATGGGTACAGGTACAGTCAAGGGTACAGGTACAGACACGGGTACAGGTACAGACAGGGGTACAGGCATGAGTACAGGTACAGTCACGGGTACAGGCAAAGACATGGCTAGAGGTACAGGCACAGGTACAAATATAGACACGGGTACCGGTACAGACAAGGGTACAGGCACAAGCATGGGTACAAGCACAGGCATGGGTAGAGGTAAAAGCACGGGTAAAGGCATGGGTACAGGTACAGACATGGGTACAGGTACAGTCAAGGGTAAAGATACAGATGGGTACAGGTACAGTCCCGGGTACAGGTACTGTCATAGGTACAAATATAGACACAGGTACAGGTGTGGGTATAGGCACATGCATGGGTACAGGTACAGACATGGGTGCAGGTACAGTCACAGGTACAGCCATGGGTACAGGTAGAGACAGGGGTACAGGAACAGGCATGAGTACAGGTACATATACAAGGAAAAGGAATAGTCTGGCACTGTGAAAGTGATAATACAGGAAAAAAGAGATATAATATTCCCTGGTGCTAACCCTTAATATAGATACTCTGAATAGGATAAGGGGGAAACTGGACAAGAAGGGGTTAATTAACACATTCCTATAATTAAGAGTAAATATGTTGATACATTCAACTAATAACTAGAAAGATAATTAAGTTAAAACTTATTATTTATTAAACCACTATTAAAAAGAGTGTTAGTAGGGATAACACCCTAAACCATAACCAAAATGCTCCACACTCACACTTGTGAATACCCCACTGCAATATACCCAGACAGTGGACACAGATTCAACCACCCCCCTGTATTCCTGGCCAGTAACAGGATACGCTGGCTTCAGGAGACAGGGATGGTTTCTATACTGTGTGTACCAACTCTCATTCCACAGCACGCTGATACTAAATCGCGTGTGATTCGTTAAGAGGTGGGCGTGCATTAAACGCACGCTGCGATTGGGCGAATTACACAGGAGATGGGTATATAAGGCACTGTCAGCGAGACACTCGTCTTGTCAATTTCAAACTGCACATTGAGAAAGGCTGCTACTCGGCCGAAACGCGTTTGTGCACAGCACAATAGTATGCTATTTTAAGCATAGGTGTTTTTAATAATTTTCTACTTTTGTTACTCACGAATTAGTGAATCCTCTGCAAGGGACGTGTGCACACAGTATAGAAACCATCCCTGTCACCTGAAGCCAGCGTATCCTGTTACTGGCCAGGAATACAGGGGGGTGGTTGAATCTGTGTCCACTGTCTGGGTATATTGCAGTGGGGTATTCACAAGTGTGAGTGTGGAGCATTTTGGTTATGGTTTAGGGTGTTATCCCTACTAACACTCTTTTTAATAGTGGTTTAATAAATAATAAGTTTTAACTTAATTATCTTTCTAGTTATTATTATTAGTTGAATGTATCAACATATTTACTCTTAATTATAGGAATGAGTGCTAATTAACCCCTTCTTGTCCAGTTTCCCCCTTATCCTATTCAGAGTATGAGTACAGGTACAGTCACGGGTACAGGCAAAGACACAGGTATCGGTACAGACAAGGGTACAGGCACAAGCATGGGTACAAGCACAGGCATGCGTACAGGTACAAGCACGGGTAAAAGGAATCGATCAATAATACATAAACTTTGTTTAGTCAATACACTGGGCTCGCATATGTTTATGGCGAGTATATTTGTTAATAAATATATTATGAACTCTAGGACCTCTTTGAATATCTTCAACTAGTTATTGCTATTAGAAAATTTCTTTACAGTGAATACCTCCAAATTTCTTCTAAGAACTGTTGTGCTATCTTCTAAAAATATATATACTAGATAATCTTAGGTTGTCAATAACAAACAATATATTCTTGGATGTCAATAAAAAAAGGAATATATTTATTGTAAAAAACGTTGATAGACAAAATACCTCAATATATAATCACAATGAACTACAATGTAGTAACCGGCACTCCTATTAAATTAGTATTATCATAAACACTCTCACATAAAATATAAGCAAAAAACAAATATACTGAGATCCTAAATGTTAACACTGTCTCTATGTCTATAGTGTTCACGCAGACATGCTATCTCAGCAATAAGGGTGTGTGTAAATAAAGCCTCAGCAGGCAAAGTTCAGGGTAATATTCACAAAACAAGTGCAGAACGAGTTAAACATAATGCATGCATGGAAACAATCTGAGACACTTTTGGCTTTAGCACAGTTTAAGTGTCTGTAGCGTTGACACACACCCTGTCCCAGCAGTTTAAGGTGTGTATGAAAGGAAAGCTTCAAAGCAGCACAATATAGAAGAAAAAGTGACTATTAGTGCTATGACAGATATATGACTCCTCCAATCCAGATCCGATGATATCGGTCTCCTACTATGCAGGTGGAGGGTATTTGTCAATGAGAGATTCGTACGTTCCCAAATACCTTGTGTGCTTCTAATTTCTTCAGACGCTCCTGTGTCTCCGGTATATAGCGGTGCTTATCCAGGAGGCAGAATGGCTGTTACTGCCTCACGGATAAGCACCGCTATATACCGGAGACACAGGAGCATCTGAAGAAATTAGAAGCACACAAGGTATTTGGTAACGTACGAATCTCTCATTGACAAATACCCTCCACCTGCATAGTAGGAGACCGATATCATCGGATCTGGATTGGAGGAGTCATATATCTGTCATAGCACTAATAGTCACTTTTTCTTCTATATTGTGCTGCTTTGAAGCTTTCCTTTCATACACACCTTAAACTGCTGGGACAGGGTGTGTGTCAACGCTACAGACACTTAAACTGTGCTAAAGCCAAAAGTGTCTCAGATTGTTTCCATGCATGCTTTATGTTTAACTCGTTCTGCACTTGTTTTGTGAATATTACCCTGAACTTTGCCTGCTGAGGCTTTATTTACACACACCCTTATTGCTGAGATAGCATGTCTGCGTGAACACTATAGACATAGAGACAGTGTTAACATTTAGGATCTCAGTATATTTGTTTTATGCTTATATTTTATGTGAGAGTGTTTATGATAATACTATTTTAATAGGAGTAACCGGTCACTACATTGTAGTTCATTGTGATTATATATGGAGGTATTTTGTCTAACGACGTTTTTTACAATAAATATATTCCCTTTTTTTTATTGACATCCAAGAATATATTGTTTGTTATTGACAACCTAAGATTATCTAGTATATATATTTTTAGCAGATAGCACAACAGTTCTTAGAAGAAATTTGGAGGTTTTCACTGTAAAGAAATTTTCTAATAGCAGTAACTAGTTGGAGATATTCAAAGAGGTCCTAGAGTTCATAATATATTTATTAACAAATATACTCGCCATAAACATATGCGAGCCCAGTGTATTGACTAAACGAAGTTTATGTATTATTGATCGATTCCTTTTGCTTTTCAGCGCTGACTCACACACCCCACTTTTTACATAGATTACTTTAAGGTCAGGAGGCTGCATTCCTTTGCCCATTACACAGATAACCCCTTCACCCCTATTCCCCACTTCAACTTATCTAAACCTTATCTAAAATAAACACACAGACACAGGACTTATGGCAAAATGTGGAAAGGTCACGATTTATTATTTATTGAATTTTGCCACCTTTAAGCTTTGTATTGCAAAATTCAGCCATAAATAAACTTTAAACACCAAACAATGCCACTGCATTAAAAACCAGAATTTTGGGAACCACGTCTAGGGGGGTGGACCACCACCACCACTCCCTGGCAGGGCAGTTGGAGAAGGGAGAACCCACGGCATAGCCCTCCCCCTAGATAGACCACCGGATCACCCTTCAGGGCTGAGTATGCCGCGGGATCCTCCCACCCCCCATTCTGCCCTGCCCACGTGCCGGACCCAAACTTCACCGCTTGTTGTGATTGTATCAACTAATTACAAAAACAGCAGCTGATTTTTATCCTCCAGCCAGCGTAGACCACCAGGTGACCTGCTGCCCTTCGGTTGCGCTGTCTTCTTCCCCTAATTGAGGAGCACGGGCGGCCTTACTGCGACTCCACCTCCCACCTGGCACACCTAAATCTCCTATTGTTCTCACCCAGCAGCCCCTCCCTTATGACGTTCCCCTCACATACGTTCCATACACTAGTTTAAGGTCAGGAGGCTGCATTCCTTTGCCCATTACACAGATAACCCCTTCACCCCTATTCCCCACTTCAACTTATCTAAACCTTATCTAAAATAAACACACAGACACAGGACTTATGGCGAAATGTGGAAAGGTCACGATTTATTATTTATTGAATTTTGCCACCTTTAAGCTTTTTATTGCAAAATTCAGCCATAAATAAACTTTAAACACCAAACAATGCCACTGCATTAAAAACCAGAATTTTGGGAACCACGTCTAGGGGGGTGGACCACCACCACCACTCCCTGGCAGGGCAGTTGGAGAAGGGAGAACCCACGGCATAGCCCTCCCCCTAGATAGACCACCGGATCACCCCTCAGGGCTGAGTATGCCGCGGGATCCTCCCACCCCCCATTCTTCCCCGCCCACGTGCCGGACCCAAACTTCACCGCCACCAAAAGAGCCCCTCTCTTTCGGCCAACACCTTTCCTCCTCTGTGACCTTTCCTTACCTTTACCAACTCCTGGCACATCCCTTTGATGTCTGCCAGCATCTGGTCATTCCCTTCATCCGTCAAGTGCACACCATCTCGCCTGAATAGCTCCTCTTTTTTTTACCGCTATCAGTGGTTGCTCCATCACTCTGCCCCCTATCTCCCTCATTACCTTCGCTGCTACCTGATTCACCTTCCTCCTTGATCTATAACCCGCCTTACTCGTATACGAGTTCCTCCTGTACAATCTTGACACTATGTTGGACCATATCACCAGCACTGATGGCCATGCTACCTTTAACCATCTCATTCCTTCTGCCACTTTCTCTTCCAGCTCTTTGAGCAGGTATGCTCCTATATTGTTTTCCCTGAGGTGTATAATCAGGGCATCAGGACATCCCCATCTTAACCTTGCCTGCTGTACTGTGGGCACTAACTCATCCCACCTAATCCCTCTTTTGCCTATCCATCTGATGCTAGCTTCCTTATGCAAAAAACCTATGTGTACCCCTTGCCCTGATGCTGCTGCCCTAGCCTGCGCCCAATAAGCGTAGGAATGCCCCACTATCCAGAATCTTAATGTTTTGCCTGTAATAAAACAAATTTCACACGTTAGTAACTATTCATCTGCGCTTTTGCAAACCTCGCCGCACACCAAACCAACACAGCAATAATAATACCATCTTATCTATATCCCTCCTGCCTTACTTTCTCACATCCTAATGTATGACTTATAGGCTGCCGATTTCCATCTCCCCAGTTTTTTGATCTGTTCCTCTGAACAGCCTCTGCTTGCTGCAGCGGTTGCAGCACCTATTCTAAAGGAGTGTGGCGCAAAGTATGCACTCCCCCACCCTGGCTTCCACACCACCCTCTGCAGTACGCTCTTGAATTGAAAGATTGTTACCTCTGACCCATCCGCATGCCGCAGGAATGTTCGCCCTTTGCCCCTTTGAGTTGCTAGATAACTTTTCACACAGGCCACAGGGCACAGTGTCCCTCCTGTCCCTACCATATTCAACCATGCCCCTTTTCCTTCTGTATCTGTCTTGGACCGTCTTACAAATACCAGCACTGCTTCCTCCCCGCATCTCACGTCCCCTGTTTCTACTCCCCCTTTTCCTACCTTCTTGTTTTTTGGCAGAAGCTCCCCTATCCTCATTGCTCTGTGGAAAGCCCCTATGAATGCTGTCCTGAAGATTATCGCCTCGTCTGTGCTTGTGCAAACCATTGACAATACCCCTACCATTCTTTCCAATCTATCTTCTGTTATTGGTTCCCTCTTATCTGTTACCTTCTCCTCATCTCTCCCCCATGCCCTCACAATCTTTTTCACTATGAACTTCTTAGTCCAATCTATTCCACCATATAGCTGCATGCAATATGCTATCCCCGCTTGCACTGATCCTAACCGCTCTTTTTTAACCCCTTCTCTCCTTAGCTCCATCGACCTTTCTAGGAATCTTCCTTCCTCCCCTTCTCGTGTCCCCTTCCTATGCTTGCACCATAGTCCCCAATATTTTCTGTAAACTACCCATTTACTTGGTGCCAGGGCCTTCAACGAGTTCCTTGATTCCGTCTATCCATTGCCAATCTGCCAAAGAAGTACAGGGCAACATTCACCTTCCTGTCTGGCATTGGGGGCTAAACCCTAAACTTCTCCCATTTAAAACGGGATAGCGTGTCCGCCACTACATTTCTGAAACCCGGAATATGTTTGGCCCTGATACAGATGTTATGCTTTAAACATTTTAGCACCAAATACCTTAGGTACCTAATTACTGGTAGCGATGATGCTGATAGAAGGTTGATGACCTCTACCACTCCCCTGTTGTCTGACCGACAGATTAATTTTCTATTTGCTAACTCCTCACCCCATAATTCTATTGCTACCACTATGGGGAATAGCTCCAGCAGTTCCAATCCATTTCCTTCCATCTTTCTGGTCACCCTCCTGCGCACCACTTTCCCCCTTTCCATAAAAAACTCAAGTTCCTCCTCTAGAATTTCCTTCTCCTAAATCCTCACCCCATTAAACTGTATCAAGAATGAATCCCACACTTTGAGATCTTCCTTCAATTATTTGGTTATTCTGATTTTATATTCTGGCTTCTTTATTCCACAGGTACTCAACTCCAATCTTCTCTTAAATACTCTGCCCACTGGTATAACCTTACACGCAAAGTTCAAAATTCCTAGGACTTTCTCCATTTCCCTGAGCGATATTTTTCTACTCCCTACAATTTCCCTTATCAGATCCCTGGCCTTTTTCCCCTTCTCCTCTGGTAACTGGCATTGACCCTTCACGGAATCTATGACTATACCTAGCAAGACTAGCTTGGTACAAGGCCCCTCTATCTTCTCCATAGCTACCGGTACTCCCAAAATTTTCCAACATTCCCAACTAATTCACCTTTAACCTTTCGCAATCGTTAGCTCCCGCTAAGCCCACCCACAAAAAAAAAAAAATCTAAATAGTGAACAACATTGTCCATACCAGACTTCTTAATGCTTAACCAATGCAAAAAAGAACTAAACGAAATTGAACACCCTATGGGTAAACTTTTATCAACATAATAGTTGCCATTAAAACTTGCAACTCCTTAATTTAAAACTCTCTGGGTTAAGGGGCAACGAATTAAATGCTGAATCTATGTAAATTTTTTATACCCAAAGCCTGCACCATATGCACTGCCCTGTCAAAAGACTGGTATTCAACAAATGAATCATTTTTAGCTATTGCATCATTTACTGCCCCTCCCCTAGGGTAAGATAGGTGTTGGATCATCCTGTACTTGCCCTACTCCTTCTTTGGGACTACGTCTACGGGATACACTACTAAATCCTCAATCGTTTTTTCTTTAAATGTGCCTGCCATCCTCCCTAATTTTACCTCCTTGTCCAATTTCTCTTGCAGCAAACTGGTACCACAAAACCCTCAGACAAACTATGCTCTAGAAATTTTCTATCCTCTATGTTCTCATATGCCTGTGGTTCCTGTAACAACCTATCTAACTTCAGCTGTGTTTTGGCCAACCCCCAATCCAACTCCACTGCTGGTATTACCCTGCCCTTGAAAGGAATACCTGGGCCTATTCACATTGCCCCTTTTACAATCCACACCAGAGTGACTTCCGTTACAATATCTACACACATGCCTATATTTACAGGAATTCCCTCTATCACACCTCTTATCGTAAAGACAAAATTATTTTTCTGCCATAGCATGGTGTTTATCAGCTTATATCCCCTATGCAACCCCTCCTCCTAGTGACATCACGCATATTAATTAATCAATCCAGGAGAAGCATGACCATCTGAAACTGTAAACCTGGCTTATCTAGTTTACATATCTTCTAAACAATGCCTTAGCTTAAAACAACAAACCACCCCTTACTTCCCTTTGCTAACAAAGTAACCTCCTTAAGCTGTTCCCTTAGTATTCTGTCAGTACACTGTACTAAGGAATTTAAACTTTAGTTTTCCCTTCCCTGTAATCCCATTAATTTATAACCTTCCCTTCTCCCGACTGATTTTCTTTAATTAATAATAATAAATACCGACACAAAAGTTTGGCGTTCTCTCCCCTCCATTAGATATTTTGTTCATTAGAATATCTTGGAGGTGTATTCAATAAATATTATAAAGACTTCCACAAAGGTGATTGCGTTCTTGCAGAAATAACAAGCAGGGAGAGAAGAGGTATATGTAATATAAAACTTGAGTTTATTTCTTCATTTAAAAGCAGTTATTTGAGCACAGCAGATCAAAAGTTACAGCTGACGCGTTTCCTGCCTCCACGGCAGTTCATCAGAGCTGTTATGCAAGCGTACTATGCAGCTGTTATATTATCATGGAGGAGTGTAGGTGTAACCAATCACAATACATTCTTGTTTTACACCTGAACAAGTCTCACACTTTAATAGAGAAAACCTATTAAAGGATAATCCCAGTAAGAACACAAAAAATATGGGTATAAATTTCATCACTAGTTACAGTAAACAGTATAATGATATATGTGGTATTGTAAAAAAGAGATTGCCAATACTAGAGAATGATAAAGACTTACAATCTATCTCCACAATGTGTAAATATATATCTAAACGCTCTGAAACAATAGGGGAAAAAATAATGAAAAACTTTAGCTCTAAAAGCCAAGAAATTGGAGAAGAGAACAAAAAGAATTGGCTTTCCAAAAAAATTGGCTTTTACAAGTGTGGAGGCAGACCTTGTAAATGTTGTGAATTTGCATACTTTCACCTCAACTAATACAGGCAACATATATAAAATTAGGAATAGAATAGATTGTAATTCCACTTATATAATATATCTCATTATCTGTCAATACTGTAAGTTACAATATGTAGGTCTTACCTCTAGATTATTGAAAGATAGGATCATGGAACATATTCTCTCTATAGGAGCTGAGATCCCTAAAACACCAGTGGCGAAACATTTTGCACTACACAATAGTGATTTGAAATATTTCAGCTTCCAGGGTATAGAATATGTATCCCTAGGACCCAGAGGAGGAGACAGGTACCAAGCTTTGAGTAAAAAAGAAATTTATTGGATTTATACTTTAAAAACAGGTTTTCCAAAAGGTATAAACAAAATTAGTGACGTTAAACTGTTTATTGATAGAGATTAAAATTTAATACATCACAATATTTAAAACTAGTTTGTTATTCAAAAATCATAATTAAAATTAAAACTGGAATTAAAATCATTATCTCAGTGTTAGTCATATTTAGTGAAAGTTTTTATACCACCATATAGCAGACAATAGATTCAAAGTTCCAACAGTGAATATAATTCACCAAACGAAATAACCATAAGTTTTGAACAATACATAGCTATTGAAACTTAAGTTAGCATATATATATATATGTGATAGAGATCTAAGTGTAATCCAGCACTTGAACATAACAATGGGAATAGAATATTTGCATTTGACTTATATACAGTACACTTGACATTGTATGTTAAAATAGTGTGTTCCATTGCATATTAGCCCTACCACATATTTTGAAATAAGTGTGTAAAATTAATATACGTTGACAAACGTTTAGAAATTTGTAAATTCTCCGAATTCCAAGATTGGATTTAACAAAAAAAAAATTTATTTTGGTTTTAGCAAGTGAACATGCAGCTAATATATATTCGTGATGGTGCTATACAAGAAATGAAAACATGTTGGCACCTGGGGACTGTTCAGAGTTAAATTAAGGTGTAAAACAAGAATGTATTGTGATTGGTTACACCTACACTCCTCCATGATAATATAACAGCTGCATAGTACGCTTGCATAACAGCTCTGATGAACTGCCGTGGAGGCAGGAAACGCGTCAGCTGTAACTTTTGATCTGCTGTGCTCAAATAACTGCTTTTAAATGAAGAAATAAACTCAAGTTTTATATTACATATACCTCTTCTCTCCCTGCTTGTTATTTCTGCAAGAACGCAATCACCTTTGTGGAAGTCTTTCTTGTATTTGCCTTGTTTTGGGGGTGTGGAGGATCCCCGCGTTTTTACAGGCTCAGCCGTGCTGGATGACGTATACCGGCTTTTGGGAACGAGGCTGCCCACTTCACTGAGGAGTTTGGCGATACACGCCACTACAGAGGAGCTCACAAAGTTCGTACCAGCAGAGGGGGATTTCATTGCGGTATAGTCCGTACTCCCGGTGATGAGCTAAGGAAGGGGTAAGCCTTTTGTACCTATTTATCTATCGATGAACTTGGAACTGATACTATTTAAAATTCTACACTTACCCTATATGTGAACCCGCAATTGTGGGGCTCTAATGAGAGTGATATTATCAAAGGGTTAGTGCAAGTAGGAAACTGTGTGTTACCGCATATGTGGAGCTCTAAACAGAGTAATACACACTGGATAATTACACTTGATACACAATACGCTATGAATGATTAATATATTTGAAAATAATTCAATAAATATTAGTACAATTTAGGAGTGCCCTCCTAATGAGATTATTTATGGATTATAAATATCAATAATTAATTACAATACAGTAATAATTTTTTTGTCAGCAATACCTCCAATTCATATAGTAGAATCTTAGCAGTGCACCCCAGAAAATTGTTATATAATCTCAGTAGCGCACTCCAAAATAATACTATTGAGATATCTAGCAATTAATGACAATACAATTATTATCAAATATTAATATTTAATCCCAAATAAAATATTTCCTAATTTCTGAACAGGTTATTATTATTTTTTTTTTTATAAACACAGTGATTATATTTATGCAGTAAATAGAATATTGATTATGACCAGATACATATTAATTGATTTTTACCATATTAAAATTATAATATAAAGCAAGGTATAGAAATATTTAGATTAATTAATATTCAATTAAATCGTCTGTATCCTGGATATGGTACCATATTATTAGGAATTAAAGGGACACCGAACACAAACCCCCTCCCCCGTGATTTAGACAGAGCATGCAACCCCTAACAAACCCCTAATCTACTCCCCCCATCAAATACTCCACGCCCTCCTGCTCTCCCTATCCAAAAAGGAGGCATCTAAGCTTTTTCCATAGTTCAGAACTTTGGACAGCACTTTTTTATTGGTGGAAGAATTTATCCACCAATCAGCAAGGAAAACACAGGTTGTTCACCAAAAATGGGCCGGCATCTAAACTTACATTCTTGCATTTCACATAAAGATACCAAGAGAACAAAGACAACCCGACTATAGGAGCAAACCAGAGAAGCCGGCCAAAATCTCATGCCCCATCCAATCACGAAAGAAAAAACCCGGGCCCAGCGTCCCCTGAACTTTAAATAAAACTAATAAACTATCAAATATCACAATTTAATTTTACTAGATATAACAATTATAATTCGCCAGTAGCAATAACCAATTCGGCATATGGCTTATTTAACAACGTTTAGCTAGCAAATGTCCAAACCGAATAGAATTCCTGGCTGTATAATATAGCTATCTAACCAAAATAGTCTTACATGACTTAAATAATCAATCAGAGCAATGTATACCTACAAACAGATAAATATATCAACCAATACAGCCTAATAAGTCTGATCTAGCCACAATACAATTTCCAACACATTTACCAGTAACTAAAAATTAACTTATGACTATAAAATACAAAAAAAAAAAAAACTTTTTCCACAGTGATAAATTCACTAATGCTAGTATAATTATTATATAGGATACACAAATATATTTAATATTAATTTATAGACATAACAATACACATTTAAATCACAGCTTCAGCTATGATATTGCTATAAAGAAAGCTTAAGCAGTAGTACCAATTTATACGTTACCAGCAGCAATTTAGCAATGATTGAGCTTTCAACATCCAAAGTTCTTTCCCAAACAAAGAAAAAAGGTTAGTGACTACTCCTTGCAGTCCCCTTCCTTATATCCCCTCTTTCTCTGCCCCTTCTCTATCCATTCTCTTGACCAATGCCTGTTCTTTTGGCTCCAGCAGTCTTTTCCTCTTATCTTTGCTACAACCCCCCACCTGGCACACCTAAATCTCCTATTGTTCTCACCCAGCAGCCCCTCCCTTATGACGTTCCCCTCACATACGTTCCATACACTAGTTATCTTTGACAATTTCTTGGGAAGAATTGTGTTTGTGGATCAGCTAGAGGTATCTACAGGGTAAGCGCAGTTTAAAACTTCTTGTTTGTAAACAAGCACGGGTAAAGGCATGGGAACAGATAGAGATGGGTACAGGTACAGTCACGGGTACAGGTACTGTCATGGGTACTAATATTGACACCGGTACAGGTGTTTGTATAGGCACAGGCATGGGTACAGGTACAGACACGTGTACAGGTACAGACACGGGTACAGGTACAGATACGGATACAGGTACAGACACGGGTACAGGTACAGTCACGGGTACAGGTACAGACACGGGTACAGGTACAGTCATGGGTACAGGTACAGACAGGGGTATGAGTACAGGTACAGTCACGAGTACAAGCAAAGACATGGGTAGAGGTACAGGCACGGGTACAGATATAGACACGGGTACCGGTACAGACAAGGGTACATGCACAAGCATGTGTAAAGGTACAAGCATGGGTAAAGGCATGGGTACAGGTACAGACATGGGTACAGGTACAGTCACGGGTACAGGTACAGTCATGGGTACAGGTACAGACAGGGGAAAAGGTACAGGCATGAGTACAGGTACAGTCACAAGTACAAGCAAAGACATGGGTAGAGGTACAGGCACAGGAACAGATATAGACACGGGTACCGGTACAGACAAGGGTACAGGCACAAGCATGGGTACAAGCATAGGCATGGGTACAGGTGCAAGCATGGGTACAGGTACAGATGGGGACAGGTACAGTCACAGGTACAGGAACTGTCATGGGTACAAATATAGACACAGGTACAGGTACAGACATGGGTGGTACAGACATGGGTACAGATATAGACACGGGTATAGGTGCAGCCATGAGTACAGGTACAGTCACGAGTACAAATATAGACACGAGTACAGGTACTGTCATGGGTACAAATATAGACACAGGTACAGGTGGTACAGACATGGGTACAGGTAGAGGCATGGGTACAGGTACAGACATGGGTACAGATATAGACACACTATAGGTACAGCCATGAGTACAGGTACAGTCCCGAGTACAAATATAGACATGGGTACAGGTACAGGTACAGGCATGGATACCGGTACAGATACGGGTACGGGTACAGGTACAGTCATGGGTACAAGTACAGACATTGGTACAGATATAGACACGGGTATAGGCACAGGTATGAGTACAGGTACAGTCATGGGTACAGGTACAGTCATGGGTACAAGTACAGTCATGGGTACAGGTACAGACATGGATGCAGGTACAGACACAGGTACAGGCACAGTCATGGGTACAGTTACAGACATGGGTACTGGTACAGACATTGGTACAGGAACAGAAATGGGTACAAGTACAGGCATGGGTATAGGCACAGGCATGGGTACAGGTACAGACATAGTACAGGTACAGACATGGGTACAGGTACAGACATGAGTACAGGTACAGTCATGGGTACAGGTACAGACATGGATGCAGGTACAGATACAGGTACAGGTACAGTCATGTGTACAGTTACAGACACGGGTACAAGTACAGACACGGGTACAGGTACAGACATAGGTACAGGAACAGAAATGGGTACAGGCACGGGTATAGGCACAGTCATGGGTACAGGTTCAGACATGTTACAGGTACAAACATGGGTACAGGAACGGGTACAGGTACAGACAGGGGTACAGATATACTGTTAAGTTTAAAAATGTGTTTTCTAGGAACTCAGCACAAGCCCAACCCAGCAGTCACACTTCTCACAAGGTGTAACCCAATAGTTTACACAAGGTGTTACCAGGTATAGGCACAGACAAAGGTTGTGGCGGACATTTTCCAAAGTAAAGACCTTAGTGAAGGACACAAAGGTACATTTGAAATTAAAAACATTATTTTATAGTGCTTGGTGTTATTATACTGATCCAGATACCACTGATCCTATAACCAGCCCTCCTCTGGCTATACCCATGTGCCAGTGTCACTACTGTGTCATTATATAGTGCTTGGTGTTATTATACTGATCCAGATACCACTGATCCTATAACCAGCCCTCCTCTGGATATACCCATGAGCCTGTGTCACTACTGTGTCATTGTATAGTGCTTGGTGTTATTATACTGATCCAGATACCACTGATCCTATAACCAGCCCTCCTCTGGATATACCCATGAGCCTGTGTCACTACTGTGTCATTGTATAGTGCTTGGTGCTATTATAGTGATGCAGATACCACTGATCCTATAACCAGCCCTCCTCTGGCTATACCCATGTGCCAGTGTCACTATTGTGTCGTGCTGGGTGTTGTTTTACTGATGCAGATACCACTGACCCTATAACCAGCCCTTGTCTGGCTATACCCATGAACCAGTGTCACTACTGAGTCATTATATAGTGCTGGGTGTTATTATACTGATACAGATACCACTGATTCTATAACCAGCCCTCCTCTGGCTCTACCCATGTACCAGTGTCAATACTGTGTTATTATATAGTGCTGGGTGTTATTTTACTGATGCATATACCACTAACCCTATAACCAGCCCTCCTCTGGCTATACCCATGTGCCAGTGTCACTACTGTGTCATTATATAGAGCTGGGTGTTATTATACTGATGCAGATACCACTGACCCAATAACCAGCCCTTGTCTGGCTATACGCATGTGCAGGTGTCACTACTGTGTCTTTGTATAGAGCTGGGTGTTATTATACAGATTCAGATACACATCCAGTATTTCACTCAGGCTTTATTTATTCCATAACTTATCGCCCAATATTGCTAGCCGTCTCTTGACAAGCCACTAACTTTATTCACACTACATATTTTTTTTTTATTCCTATTATTTAATCAGAAAGAAAAGATATACTAAGGTTGTGACGGACACTGCAAGGGCTAGTCACGGACACCAGTGTCAGTGTACGGACACCTTGCCTATCGCTGGGTGTTACCCTTAGTGCAAAACCAGCTTCGAAACAAAAAAGGTGTGTGAGGCGCCAAAGGCAGTCTGTTTGTAAATAGAGATCGTTAAAAAAATAATAAAGATCGTTGATAAATAGAGTAATGTTTGTACCCAAACAATCTTTATTATTTTTTTTAACAATCTCTATTTACAAACATACTGCCTTTGGCGCCTCCCACACCTTTTTTATTTCTAAGATGGGTACAGATATAGACACGTGTATAGGTACAGGCATGAGTACAGGTACAGTCATGGGTACAGGTACAGACATGAATGCATGTACAGACATGGATGCAGGTACAGACACGGGTACAGGCACAGTCATGGGTACAGTTACAGACATGGGTACAAGTACAGACACGGGTACAGGTACAGAAATGGGTACAAGTACAGGCACGGGTATAGGCACAGTCATGGGTACAGGTACAGACATGGTACAGGTACAGACATGGGTACAAGTACAATCTGGGGTACAGGCACAAGCGTGTGTACAGGTACAGACACGGTACATATACAGACACGGGTACAGGTACTATCATAGGTACAAATATAGACACAGGTACAGGCGTGGGTATAGGCATGGGTACAGGCACAGACACGGGTACAGATATAGACATGGGTACAGGTACAGTCATGGGTATAGGTACAGACACGGGTATAGGTACAGACATGGGTGCAGGTAAAGACACGGGTACAGGCAGGGCCGCCACTAGAAATATTGGGGCCCCTGACTTAACCATTGATCAGCCCCCCCCCCCCCCCTATTTTGACATGTTCAATTTTTGACCAAGTGACTAAAATGTATACATGCACTTTATTCTTAAGTGTTTATTTAAACTTGGAAATGTTGTAAAGGTAGTAACATACAGACACACTCATACACTGAAACACACACACACTCACACATAAGGATTCACATATAGACACTCTAGCAGACACACAAAGAAACACACAAACACACTCAGACACAGACACCCAAACAGACACTCAGCACTTGTTTACATTGACCTGACAAGTAATGAGGTAAACTACAGTTTTGTAAAAAAAAAAAAAAAAAAAAAGGAGATTTAGAAAACAAAATATGGAGTCCTGATTATCTTTTTGTAAAGGAAGATGCCAACTAAATGATGACAACAGCATGCAGTGGCTGAAAGGAAGGGTCCTGAACTGCCTAAACAATAATTTAAAGGTTAAATGGTAGATTGGTGACTACCGGAAAGGTCTCATTTGTCTCCAAGTCTGTAGAAAGATGTGAATAATCAGTAGTAAGGTCAAAATGTCCTAAAAAGGAACAGACAATGGACACACACAAACTCAAACTTGCACATACACCCAAGGAAACACAGACAGAGACAGCCTCAGAAAACACACAAATACATACACACACACACACAACCACAGAGACACCCACAGAAAACACACAAAGACATACACACACAGAGAGACAACCACATAAAACACAGGAAGACATACATACACACACCCTCACTGAGACATCCACAGAAAACACACAGACATACACACACTCTCACAGAGACACCCACAGAAAACACACACCCTAACAGAGACATCCACAGAAAACACAGACATACATACATACATACATACACACACACACACACACCTTCACAGAGACACCCACAGAAAATATATAAATTAAAAAAATGCATATCTGCCAAAAGGGCACCTACCATTTGTGTATTGAGGAGGAAACATTTCTGCATGGTTTTACATAGTTTTTAAATATACAGCATTCTAAAATAATCATAAATACACTACTGCTAAAAAAAATTGTTTTTATGGACCCCTGGCCCCACCATACAACTACTACCACACTGAAGTTACAATCTGAAATTGCACAAAGAAATAAAAAACATTTGCTAAGTAAGTCCCTCCTCCTATGCAAATTAAAGTGATCTGCTGTCTGACTCAGGCACACGCTGTACAAACAAAGTGCCAAGTCTGTCTCACACTGTGCATAGTGGTTTAGTGCACACTCAGAAATCCTCTCAAATGCTAATACTTTACTCCTTGTAATAACATTTCCCATGCTCAATTAGTACTCTGCTGTAGTACCCACTGGTGGCTGCCAAAATTTAAAAAAAAATATTTTTTTTTTTATTTTATTTTTTAGTTCTTGCCTCATGGGGCCCCCCTGGCCCATTGGGCCCCTTACAGGAGTCACCCCTGTCACCCCCTGATGGCGGCCCTGGGTACAGGTACAGACACGGGTACAGGTACAGTCACGGGTACAGGTACAGACAGGGGTACAGGTACAGGCATGAGTACAGGTACAATATAAGGGATGTTTTAGTAGAGCGCTGGTTATGGAGAGGATACCACACAACTTAAAATAAGAAAAGATCCTTCGTTCTTTTCAAGTGTATTTGGAGCTGGGAGAGTAATAGTAAGTGCGCTAGAAGAAGCTGAAGGTATCCATTAAATATATGTTAGGTCTTATATAGAAACTGAAATATAATTATATAAAATGTATAAAAAGGTAAAAGAAAAATTATTGAAAAATGTGAAAAAATAATAAAAATTAAAAATCAAAAAAATCTTTAAAAATTGTGGCCATATATATATAAAATATAACATAGTGTATTCCATATAAATAAAATCACAGTAATTAGAGTTTTGCTTACCCAGTATCGACGCGTTTCGGCCCCCTGTGAGGCCTTTTTCAAAACATGTTGATGTCTTGAAAAAGGCCTCACAGGGGGCCGAAACGCGTCGATACTGGGTAAGCAAAACTCTAATTACTGTGATTTTATTTATATGGAATACACTATGTTATATTTTTGTTTATAGGACACTGCATCAATTAGGACCAACACTGGGACACTATACCAAATAGGATTCAAAGACACTATCACTATTAGGATTACAACTTTTGGAAGATTTGTTTCATTGTTTTGTCTCACTGTTTCCCTCACCTTTGGATCACACATTCTTTTTCACATTTGATTTTTTCATATTTTATATATATATATATATATATATATATATATATATGGCCACAATTTTTAAAGATTTTTTTTATTTTTAATTTTTATTATTTTTTCACATTTTTCAATAATTTTTCAACATTTTTATCAACATTCACACATATTTTTCACTTCTTCATCAATTTTTGTTTTTTTCATCGTTTGCTTCACTCCAATTCTGCCACCGGAAAAATGTTTCTATTGGATTCTAAGTTTTTGTGACTGTGTTCAAATTTTTTGATTGTGTGACTTTTTAAATAGAATAAGGACTATACCCATTGGACATCTTTCTGACAATTTTTAGAATTTTTTTTTAGGAGCCTAACATGATCCGGATCTTTTCCTATTGTATTGTTTTTATATATTTTATGTCATTATATCTGTAATAAATGAAGATTTTAATCCCCAATTTGGGTGATTTTATGTGATTTTATAACTTGACATTCACTTACAGTTTTTTATTTGTGGCCTCGTTAAGCCCGTCCTAACCCAGCCTTTCAGGCACTTTATACTTATCTCTAACCTTGACTGTCCATTTGAGGCCAGCTAGGAGGCCTCACATATAAAGCATAAGGGTTCCCACCTGTTGGCGCTTTTTCTATTTATTCAATCTGTTCTATACATCCAAGCATTATATTCCTTATATATATCCTGGCTTTTAAGGTGGAAATTTTTCTTTCAAATTAATAAAAAACATATATCCTTCATTCTGGCTTATATCGTATTCTGCTTTTTGTCATTTCATTTCTTAAATTTCTGTTTGGTGTTTTTAAAAATGTGGAACTTTTCATATAGCGTATATATTACAACATTCCAATCTTACATTATTGATATACCCAAACTATAAAAATATAAAAATTCAAAATTCAAAATTAAAAGTTTTATTAACAATGATATAACCTTAAGACTTAAAAAATATAACAGATGTGTATAAATTATCTTTAACATTAGGGAGTGGATATGATCTCTCCTAGTGGATTATCCTTTATTATATATTCAAATAATTTGTTGTGTTCAGATATAATATGGTCCTTGATTATTCAAAAAGAAATGGTGAGAGGTCTAGTTCAGAGTTTAGACCTTTCGGGTATAGAGTATCATATTTATAGATTAATTCAGCCTCTTTTATTAATAACTTCTTCTCTATATTCCCGCCTCTCCAATGTCTATGTATTTTTTGTACACCCCAATATTTTAAATCCTTGGTGTTACCTTTATGGACTAATTTAAAGTGTTTATATAAATGAGTATCATCTCTCCCATTTTTAATGTTACCAATGTGTTCTCTTATTCAGTCCCTAACCATTCTTTTGGTTTCCCCAAAGTGGAAAAGGTTACAGGAACACTTTAAGACATAAATTATATTTTTATTGGTACGTCTTTAATAACATGGGGTTTCTCTAGGTTATTAATTATGATATTTTTCAGTTTATTACTATGGCTACACGCCTTACAGGAGTAGCATGGAAAAAATCCCATAATACTTTTCCCAGTTAGGTCTTTTTGTTTTTGGATGCTTTTCTTTGATTTTTTCAGTTCACTAGGGGCCAAAAGTGTTTTTAAGTTTGCAACCTTTTTGAAAACAAATTTAGGGTTATCAGAGATTTTGTCCCCTAATAAATCATCTTCTTTAAGAAGATGCCAATGTTTTTTTATAATTCTTTTTACAATATTTTGATCAACACTGTAATCTGTAATAAAAGGAATCGTAATCTTATAACTATTTTCTTTTTGCTTCTTTTTATACACTAGAAGGGACTCTCTATCAGTGCTCTTGGCTCTTTCTATGGCTTTGTCTGTAATATCATTTTTGTAGCCTCTTACTTTGAATCTTTCTAATAAAATCTCAGACTGCTGTTCAAAGTCTACCATCCTAGAGCAGTTCTTTCTGATACGTAAATATTGCCCTACCGGGATGTTCTTTTTCCACACATCTAGATGACAACTGTTTGCGTGTATATAATTACTCCAGTCAACCTTTTTGAAATGGATCTTAGTTTCAAGTTTATTCTCCACCTTCATTATTTCTAGGTCTAAAAATACTACTGAATCTTTACTGTAGTTGGATGTGAAATTTAGACCCCAAGTATTATTATTAATTTCATCAAACATGGTCTTGAGCTCTTGTTCAGTTCCCCTCCATACTATTAAAAGATCATCTATGTATCTTTTATAGAGCACAAGGTTTGCACCATAGCTAACAGTGCCAAAGAATTAAGTCTCCCAGGAACCCATAAAAAGATTGGCATAGCTAGGTGCAAACCTTGTGCCCATAGCTGTACCTTCTACCTGGAGGTAAATTTTATCGTTAAAAGAAAAATAATTATTTTCTAGTATATATTTGATGCTTTTTAAAAGGATCTATGTTGATCTGTCATAATTGGATCGGATTTAAGAAACATTTCGACGGCTTTTATACCCTTAGAGTGGTCAATTACAGTATATAGAGATGTGAAATCACATGTTGCCAAGTATATCCCCTCCTCCCAGTGTATAGATTTCAGTGTATTCAAAACTTGAGTAGAATCCTTGAGGTATGAATTTAGGTTTTTGACATGTTTCTGTAGAAAGTTATCCACATATTTGGATAAGTTAGCTGATAGTGATTCTATACCAGAAATGATTGGTCTACCGGGAGGGTTGACTAAACATTTGTGGATTTTTGGCAAAAAATAGAATATAGGGATTCAGGGAAATTTAGGTGTCAAAAATTCTAATTCTTTGTCATTCAGTATCCCAGATTTGACAGATAGGCACAGTCACGGGTACAGGTACAGACACGGTACAGGTACAGACATGGCTACAGGCACAGGTTCAGGTACAGACATGGGTACAGGTACAGACATGGGTACAGGTACAGGCATGGGTACAGACACAAGTGTGGGTAAAGGTACAGACATAGGTACAGGTTCCGATATGGGTACAGGTACAGACACTGGTACATGTACAGGCATAAGTACAGGTACAGTCATGGGTACAGTCACGGGTACAGGTACAGACATAGGTACAGGTACAGTCACGGTTACAGGTACAGTCATGGGTACAGGTACAGACATGGGTACAGGTACAGTCACTGGTACACTTACAGACACGGGTACAGGTACAGACATGGAAATAGGTAGAGGCGGGGGTACAGGCACAAGCGTGGGTACAGGTACAGACATTAGTACAGGTAAAGACATGGTACAGGTACAGACATGGGTACATGTACAGGCATGAGTACAGGTACAGTCACGGGTACAGGTACAGACATGGGTACAGATATAGACACGGTACAGTACAGGCATGAGTACAGGTACAGGCATGGGTAAAGGTACAGACACGGGTACAGGTACAGACATGGGTGCAGGTACAGACACAGGTGCAGGTACAGACACGGGTACAGGCACAGTCACGGGTATAGTTACAGACACGGGTACAGGTACAGACACGGGTACAGGTACAGATAAGGGTACAAGTACAGGCACGGGTATTGCTATAGGCACAGTTACGGGTACAGGTACAGACATGGGTACAGGTTCCGATATGGGTACAGGTACAGACACTGGTACATGTACAGGCATAAGTACAGGTACAGTCATGGGTACAGTCACGGGTACAGGTACAGACATAGGTACAGGTACAGTCACGGGTACAGGAACAGTCATGGGTACAGGTACAGACATGGGTACAGGTACAGTCACTGGTACACTTACAGACACGGGTACAGGTACAGACATGGAAATAGCTAGAGGCGGGGGTACAGGCACAAGCGTGGGTACAGGTACAGACATTGGTACAGGTACAGACATGGTACAGGTACAGACATGGGTACATGTACAGGCATGAGTACAGATACAGTCACGGGTACAGGTACAGACATGGGTACAGATATAGACACGGTACAGTACAGGCATGAGTACAGGTAAAGGCATGGGTAAAGGTACAGACACGGGTACAGGTACAGACATGGGTGCAGGTACAGACATGGGTACAGGCACAGTCACGGGTATAGTTACAGACATGGGTACAGGTACAGACACGGGTACAGGTACAGACACGGGTACAGGTACAGATAAGGGTATAAGTACAGGCACAGGTATTGCTATAGGCACAGTTACGGGTACAGGAACAGACATGGGTACAGGTACAGGCACGGGTGCAGGTACAGGCAGGAGTACAGGTACAGGCATGGGTACCGGTACAGTCACGGGTACAGGTACAAACACGTATACTGGTACAGACATGGGTACAGGTACATACATGGAAACAGGTACAGGCAGGGGTACAGAAACAAGCGTGGGTACAGGTGCAGTCATTGGTACAGGTACATTCAGGGGTACAGGCACAAGCGTGGGTACAGGTACAGACATGGGTACAGGTACAGACACAGTACAGATACAGACACGGGTACAGGTACAGGCCAGCATACAGGTACAGACATGGGTATAGTTACAGACACGGGTACAGGTACAGACATGGGTACAGGTACAGATAAGGTACAAGTACAGGCATGGGTATAGCTATAGGCACAGTTACGGGTACAGGTACAGACATGGGTACAGGCATGGGTACAGGTACAGGCAGGAGTACAGGTACAGTCACAGGTACAGACATAGGAACAGGTACAGGCACGGGTACAGGTACAGTCACGGGTACAGGTACAGACACGTATACTGGTACAGACATGGGTACAGGTACATACATGGAAACAGGTACAGGCAGGGATACAGACACAAGCATGCGTACAGGTACAGACATGGGTACAGGTACAGACACGGTACAGATACAGACATGGGTACAGGTACAGGCCAGAGTACAGGTACAGTCACGGGTACAGGTACAGACATGGGTACAGGTACAGGAATGGGTACAGGTACAGACACGGATACAGGTACAGACACGGGTACAGGTACAGGCATGGGTACAGGCACAAGCGTGGGTACAGGTACAGACATTGGTACAGGTACAGACACGGGTACAGGTACAGACATGGGTACATGTACAGGCATGAGTACAGGTATAGACACGGTACAGGTACAGGCATGAGTACAGGTACAGACATGGGTGCAGGTACAGACACGGGTACAGGCACAGTCACGGGTATAGTTACAGACACAGGTACAGGTACAGACACGAGTACAGGTACAGACACGGGTACAGGTACAGATATGGGTACAAGTACAGGCACGGGTATTGCTATAGGCACAGTTACGGGTACAGGTACAGACATGGGTACAGGCACGGGTGCAGGTACAGGCAGGAGTACAGGTACAGTCACAGGTACCGGTACAGTCACGGGTACAGGTACAGACACGTATACTGGTACAGACATGGGTACAGGTACATACATGGAAACAGGTACAGGCAGGGATACAGACACAAGCATGCGTACAGGTACAGACATGGGTACAGGTACAGACACGGTACAGATACAGACACGGGTACAGGTACAGTCACGGGTACAGGTACAGTCACGGGTACAGGTATAGAAATGGGTACAGGTACAGGCATGGGTACAGGTACAGTCGCAAGTACAGGTACAGACATGGGTACAGGTACAGGCATGGGTACAGGCACAAGCGTGGGTACAGGTACAGACATTGGTACAGGTACAGAAACGGGTACAGGTACAGACATGGGTACATGTACAGGCATGAGTACAGGTACAGTCTCGGGTACAGGTACAGACATGGGTACAGATATAGACACGGTAGAGGTACAGGCATGAGTACAGGTACAGGCATGGGTAAAGGTACAGACACGAGTACAGGTACAGACATGGGTGCAGGTACAGACATGGGTGCAGGTACAGACACGGGTACAGGCACAGTCACGGGTATAGTTACAGACATAGGTACAGGTACAGACATGGGTACAGTTACAGGCATGGGTACAGGCACAAGCGTGGGTACAGGTACAGACGTTGGTACAGGTACAGACACGGGTACAGGTATAGAAATGGGTACAGGTACAGGCATGGGTACAGGCACAAGCGTGGGTACAGGTACAGACATTGGTACAGGTACAGAAACGGGTACAGGTACAGACATGGGTACATGTACAGGCATGAGTACAGGTACAATCATGGGTACAGGTACAGACATGGGTACAGATATAGACACGGTACAGGTACAGGCATGAGTACAGGTACAGGCATGGGTAAAGGTACAGACACGGGTACAGGTACAGACATGGGTGCCGGTACAGACATGGGTGCAGGTACAGACACGGGTACAGGCACAGTCACGGGTATAGTTACAGACACGGGTACAGGTACAGACACGGGTACAGGTACAGACACGGGTACAGGTACAGATAAGGGTACAAGTACAGGCATGGGTATTGCTTTAGGCACAGTTACGGGTACAGGTACAGACATGGGTACAGGTACAGGCACGGGTGCAGACATGGGTACCGGTACAGTCACGGGTACAGCTACAGACACGTATACTGGTACAGACATGGGTACAGACACAAGCGTGGGTACAGGTACAGTCATTGGTACAGATACATTCAGGGGTACAGGCACAAGCGTGGGTACAGGTACAGACATGGATACAGGTACAAACACGGTACAGATACAGACACGGGTACAGGTACAGTCACGGGTACAGGTACAGTCACGGGTACATGTACAGACACGGGTACAGGTACAGACATGTGTATAGTTACAGACACGGGTACAGGTACAGTCACGGGTACAGGTACAGTCATGGGTGCAGGTACAGACATGGGTACAGGTACAGACATGGAAATAGGTAGAGGCGGGGATACAGGCACAAGAGTGGGTACAGGTACAGACATTGGTACAGGTACAGACATGGTACAGGTACAGACATGGGTACATGTACAGGCATGAATACAGGTACAGTCACGGGTACAGGTACAGACATGGGTACAGATATAGACACGGTACAGGTACAGATAAGGGTACAAGTACAGGCACAGGTATTGCTATAGGCACAGTTAAGGTTACAGGTACAGACATGGGTACGGGTACAGGTACAGGCACGGGTGCAGGTACAGGCAGGAGTACAGCTACAGTCACAGGTACAGACATGGGTACCGGTACAGTCACGGGTACAGGTACAGACATGGGTACATGTACAGGCATGAGTACAGGTACAGTCACGGGTACAGGTACAGACATGGGTACAGATATAGACATGGTACAGGTACAGATAAGGGTACAAGTACAGGCACACGTATTGCTATAGGCACAGTTACCGGTACAGGTACAGACATGGTTACAGGTACAGTCACGGTTGCAGGTACAGGCAGGAGTACAGCTACAGTCACAGGTACAGGTACAGACATGGGTACCGGTAGAGTCACGGGTACAGGTACAGACACGTATACTGGTACAGACATGGGTACAGGCACAAGCGTGGGTACAGGTACAGGCATGGGTACAGGTACAGACACGGTACAGATACAGACACGGGTACAGGTACAGTCATGGGTACAGGTATAGTCATGGGTACAGGTACAGACATGGGTACAGGTACAGACATGGGTACAGGTACAGGCATGGGTGCAGGTACAGTCATGGGTACAGGTATAGTCATGGATACAGGTACAGACATGGGTACAGGCACAAGCGTGGGTACAGGTACAGACATTGGTACAGGTACAGGCATGGTACAGGTACAGACATGGGTATATGTACAGGCATGAATACAGGTACAGTCACGGGTACAGGTACAGACATCGGTACAGATATAGACACGGTACAGGTACTGATAAAGGTACAAGTACAGGCATGGTTATTGCTATAGGCACAGTTAAGGGTACAGGTACAGATATGGGTACAGGTACAGGCACGGGTGCAGGTACAGACACGGGTACAGGTACAGGCCAGAGTACAGGTACAGTCACGGGTACAGGTACAGACACGGGTACAGGTACAGACACGGATATAGTTACAGACACGGGTACAGGTACAGACATAGGTACAGGTACAGTCATGGGTACAGGTACAGTCATGGGTACAGGTACAGACATGGGTACAGGTACAGTCACTGGTACACTTACAGACACAGGTACAGGTACAGACATGGAAATAGGTAGAGGCGGGGGTACAGGCACAAGAGTGGGTACAGGTACAGACATTGATACAGGTACAGACATGGTACAGGTACAGACATGGGTACATGTACAGGCATGAGTACAGGTACAGGCATGAGTACAGGTACAGACATGGGTAAAGGTACAGACATGGGTACAGGTACAGACATTGGTGCAGGTACAGACACGGGTACAGGCACAGTCACGGGTATAGTTACAGACACAGGTACAGGTACAGACACGAGTACAGGTACAGACACGGGTACAGGTACAGATATGGGTACAAGTACAGGCACGGGTATTGCTATAGGCACAGTTACGGGTACAGGTACAGTCACAGGTACAAGTACAGGGATGGGTACCGGTACAGTCACGGGTACAGGTACAGACACGTATACTGGTACAGACATGGGTACAGGTACATACATGGAAACAGGTACAGGCAGGGATACAGACACAAGCATGCGTACAGGTACAGACATGGGTACAGGTACAGACACGGTACAGATACAGACACGGGTACAGGTACAGTCACGGGTACAGGTACAGTCATGGGTACAGGTACAGAAATGGGTACAGGTACAGGCATGGGTACAGGTACAGCCGCAAATACAGGTACAGGCATGGGTACAGGCACAAGCGTGGGTACAGGTACAGACATTGGTACAGGTACAGAAACGGGTACAGGTACAGACATGGGTACATGTACAGGCATGAGTACAGGTACAGTCTTGGGTACAGGTACAGACATGGGTACAGATATAGACACGGTAGAGGTACAGGCATGAGTACAGGTACAGGCATGGGTAAAGGTACAGACACGGGTACAGGTACAGACATGGGTGCAGGTACAGACATGGGTGCAGGTACAGACACGGGTACAGGCACAGTCACGGGTATAGTTACAGACATGGGTACAGGTACAGACATGGGTACAGGTACAGGCATGGGTACAGGCACAAGCGTGGGTACAGGTACAGACGTTGGTACAGGTACAGACACGGGTACAGGTACAGACATGGGTACATGTACAGGCATGAGTACAGGTACAATCATGGGTACAGGTACAGACATGGGTACAGATATAGACACGGTACAGGTACAGGCATGAGTACAGGTACAGGCATGGGTAAAGGTACAGACACGGGTACAGGTACAGACATGGGTGCCGGTACAGACATGGGTGCAGGTACAGACACGGGTACAGGCACAGTCACGGGTATAGTTACAGACACGGGTACAGGTACAGACATGGGTACAGGTACAGATAAGGGTACAAGTACAGGCACGGGTATTGCTTTAGGCACAGTTACGGGTACAGGTACAGACATGGGTACAGGTACAGGCACGGGTGCAGACATGGGTACCGGTACAGTCACGGGTACAGCTACAGACACGTATACTGGTACAGACATGGGTACAGGCACAAGCGTGGGTACAGGTACAGACATGGGTACAGGTACAAACACGGTACAGATACAGACACGTGTACAGGTACAGTCACGGGTACAGGTACAGTCACGGGTGTATGTACAGACATGGGTACAGGTACAGACATGTGTATAGTTACAGACATGGGTACAGGTACAGTCACGGGTACAGGTACAGTCATGGGTACAGGTACAGACATGGGTACAGGTACAGTCACTGGTGCACTTACAGGAACAGGTACAGGCAGGGGTACAGACACAAGCGTGGGTACAGGTACAGTCATTGGTACAGATACATTCAGGGGTACAGGCACAAGCGTGGGTACAGGTACAGACATGGGTACATGTACAAACACGGTACAGATACAGACACGGGTACAGGTACAGGTACAGTCACGGGTACAGGTACAGTCACGGGTACATGTATAGACACGGGTACAGGTACAGACATGTGTATAGTTACAGACACGGGTACAGGTACAGTCACGGGTACAGGTACAGTCATGGGTACAGGTACCAACATGGGTACAGGTACAGACATGGAAATGGGTAGAGGCGGGGATACAGGCACAAGAGTGGGTACAGGTACAGACATTGGTACAGGTACAGACATGGTACAGGTACAGACATGGGTACATGTACAGGCATGAATACAGGTACAGTCACGGGTACAGGTACAGACATGGGTACAGATATAGACATGGTACAGGTACAGATAAGGGTACAAGTACAGGCACAGGTATTGCTATAGGCACAGTTAAGGGTACAGGTACAGACATGGGTATGGGTACAGGTACAGGCACGGGTGCAGGTACAGGCAGGAGTACAGCTACAGTCACAGGTACAGACATGGGTACCGGTACAGTCACGGGTACAGGTACAGACATGGGTACATGTACAGGCATGAGTACAGGTACAGTCACGGGTACAGGTACAGACATGGGTACAGATATAGACATGGTACAGGTACAGATAAGGGTACAAGTACAGGCACAGGTATTGCTATAGGCACAGTTACCGGTACAGGTACAGACATGGTTACAGGTACAGTCACGGGTGCAGGTACAGGCAGGAGTACAGCTACAGTCACAGGTACAGGTACAGACATGGGTACCGGTAGAGTCACGGGTACAGGTACAGACACGTATACTGGTACAGACATGGGTACAGGCACAAGCGTGGGTACAGGTACAGGCATGGGTACAGGTACAGACACGGTACAGATACAGACACGGGTACAGGTACAGTCATGGGTACAGGTATAGTCATGGGTACAGGTACAGACATGGGTACAGGTACAGACATGGGTACAGGTACAGGCATGGGTGCAGGTACAGTCATGGGTACAGGTATAGTCATGGATACAGGTACAGACATGGGTACAGGCACAAGCGTGGGTACAGGTACAGACATTGGTACAGGTACAGGCATGGTACAGGTACAGACATGGGTATATGTACAGGCATGAATACAGGTACAGTCACGGGTACAGGTACAGACATGGGTACAGATATAGACACGGTACAGGTACTGATAAAGGTACAAGTACAGGCACGGTTATTGCTATAGGCACAGTTAAGGGTACAGGTACAGACATGGGTACAGGTACAGGCACGGGTGCAGGTACAGACACGGGTACAGGTACAGGCCAGAGTACAGGTACAGTCACGGGTACAGATACAGACACGGGTACAGGTACAGACACGGTTATAGTTAAAGACACGGGTACAGGTACAGACATAGGTATAGGTACAGTCATGGGTACAGGTACAGTCATGGGTACAGGTACAGACATGGGTACAGGTACAGTCACTGGTACACTTACAGGCACGGGTACAGGTACAGACATGGAAATAGGTAGAGGCGGGGGTACAGGCACAAGTGTGGGTACAGGTACAGACATTGGTACAGGTACAGACATGGGTACATGTACAGGCATGAGTACAGGTACAGTCACGGGTACAGGAACAGACATGGGTACAGATATAGACACGGTACAGGTACAGATAAGGGTACAAGTACACGGTTATTGCTATAGGCACAGTTACGGGTACAGGTACAGTCACGGGTGCAGGTACAGACACGTATACTGGTACAGACATGGGTACAGGCACAAGCGTGGGTACAGGTACAGACATGGGTACAGGTACAGACACGGTACAGATACAGACACGGTACAGATACAGACACGGGTACAGGTACAGGCCAGAGTACATTTACAGTCATGGGTACAGGTACAGACACTGGTACAGGTACAGACACGGGTATAGTTACAGACACGTGTACAGGTACAGACATGGGTACAGGTACAGACATGGTACAGGTACAGACATGGTACAGGTACAGACATGGGTACATGTACAGGCATGAGTACAGGTACAGTCACGGGTACAGGTACAGACATGGGTACAGATATAGACACGGTACAGGTACAGATAAGGGTACAAGTACACGGTTATTGCTATAGGCACAGTTACGGGTACAGGTACAGACATGGGTACAGGTACAGTCACGGGTGCAGGTACAGACACGTATACTGGTACAGACATGGGTACAGGCACAAGCGTGGGTACAGGTACAGACATGGGTACAGGTACAGACACGGTACAGATACAGACACGGTACAGATACAGACACGGGTACAGGTACAGGCCAGAGTACAGGTACAGTCATGGGTACAGGTACAGACACTGGTACAGGTACAGACACGGGTATAGTTACAGACACGTGTACAGGTACAGACATGGGTACAGGTACAGACATGGTACAGGTACAGACATGGTACAGGTACAGACATGGGTACATGTACAGGCATGAGTACAGGTACAGTCACGGGTACAGGTACAGACATGGGTACAGATATAGACACGGTACAGGTACAGATAAGGGTACAAGTACACGGTTATTGCTATAGGCACAGTTACGGGTACAGGTACAGACATGGGTACAGGTACAGGCATGGGCGCAGGTACAGTCATGGGTACAGGTATAGTCATGGATACAGGTACAGACACGGGTACAGGTACAGTCATGGGTACAGGTATAGTCATGGGTACAGGTACAGACAAAGGTACAGGTACAGACATGGGTACAGGTACAGACAAAGGTACAGGTACAGACATGGGTACAGGTACAGGCATGGGTGCAGGCTCAGATAATGGCTCAGGTGGCTCTTGCAAGTGTGCTCCTTGTCAAAGGAAGTGCTGGTAGTATTTGTACCCATTGACACATGAAATTAACTCCGTACTGCTCCTTTAAGAGCATTTGCGTTTTCATGGGCAGTGCAAAACTGAATAAGCCAAGGAAGAATGAAAACACCAGAGGCCTGCGGCATTCCTCAGGACCTTGGGTACAGGTACGTTTCAGCCCCTTACACTTATTACATTAGAAATGATATAGAATAAAATGACAATAATATGAAATATAGGATTTTGCAATAACACAAGTTAAATGCTTCTAAGGTAAAATATTATAGTATAAAAAGTATTATAATGAGATGAAGATAAAATAAATATTGAGTTATGTAACTGCTTTGTAAATATCATACATTAAATATAGATATCAATTACCTATGCAGGTTGTATATAAAATAACCAACAAATATCAAAACTAAGTACTCTAGTTTAAGAATCTGAAATATTAAACTGATAGCATACATAAGCACTGCATTGTAAGAAATGTTTTAGAACCAGTCAGCACTCTCATTCTGTTAACACAATTGACAAGGCTTTGCAAACCAAGAGCAGTTCAGGAATCCATGTTCCAGCCAGGTTTCCTTTGCTGTGACCAATGTTTCAGGTGCAGATAAATGTACCCATACTTTAGTATGATGGAGGCACTCCAGTCTCTCTAGAGGTTGTCTAACAAGCACAATTTGAAAAGCAAGATTGCCATAAAATCTAAAAGGAAATTGTTACGGTACCAACAGGATACCAAGGGTTAATACCAGATGAACAATGTCCTGAATAGGGAATCAGCAATTCTCAACCCCAACCAGTTCCCCCCTCAAACATTGAGTGTAAAAAACAGAGTGTACTTTATTGAGGGCCATGTGCCCAGTATAAATGCAGGTCTGACCCCAGATGGGGGGTTGAAAGAATATTGTACATTAGAAAGAGGGACAACGCCCTTTGACAGGCCACAATAGAATTACATTACTTCAGCAGATAAACAAGTTAAACACAAGACACACTTAATCCTTTCTTATCACTAGGCGTCTGCTCTCTAGATGTGATTAAACAATGGGAATGTTTATCACTTAAACGTAATTATAGCACACAATAGCTGATGCCAGCAAACCTGTCTTTTAGAAAATAGCTTCTTCAAGCTGAACAAAGTTAACTCTTTCAGTACTGACAGAAGGGTCTGTCACAGAAATATAGGACATTCCAATCCATCAGAATTCCTGTGAAAAATGCCTCAAATAGCTTTTAATTGGTCTTTCAAATGAAAAGCCATTTAAATCCATTTGGAAACCCTGAGACAACCCACTAATCACAAGGTTTTCAAATGCACCTTGCATTGGAAACATATTTCACAGAGGTATCACAATGCTTCAGAAAACTGCAGCTGTTTATGCAGCATTTATAAATACATTTCAAATTCATCAGCCCTGTCCTCTTAAAAACCTACGGCTAGATTACGAGTTTTGCGTTATGAGCGGTGAGGTAATAACTTGCATGTTATTGCACTGCTCATTTTTCTCTTGTGCTGCTATTACAGGTTTATAAAAAGCCTGCGTTAGTTGGAAATATGGTTGCGTTAAGCTCCATACCGCACCAGAGCACACACCAATACCAGCGCTGCTGAGAGCTGGTTTTACGTGCTTGTGCACGATTTACCCATAGACATCAATGGGGAGAGCCGGCTAAAAAAAAGCCTAACACCTACAAAAAAGCAATGTAAAGCTCTGTAATGCAGCCTCATTGATTCCTATGGGGAAAGAAAAAGTTGTTTACACCCTAACATAAAAACCATGTCTAAACACCCTTAATCTGCCGACCCCGACATCGCCGCCACCTACATTACACTTATTAACCCCTAATCTGCCGCTCCTGACATCGCCACCACTATAATAAACATATTAACCCCTAAACCTAGCCCTAAGTCTAACCCTAACATTCCTTAACTTTAATATAATTAAAATACATCTAAATAAATATTACAATTATTACCTAAATAATTCCTATTTAAAACTAAACACTTAACTATAAAATAAACCCTAAACTAGCTACATTATAACTAATAGTTACATTGTAGCTATCTTAGGTTTTATTTTTTTTTCACAGTTAAATTTGTATTTATTTTAACTAGGTAGACTAGTTAGTAAATAGTTATTAACTATTTACTAACTACCTAGCTAAAATAAATACAAATTTACCTGTAAAATAAAACCTAACCTGCCCTACACTAACACCTAACATTACAATTAACTAAAGTACATTAATTAAATACAATTAACTAAATTACAAAAAATAAAAAACACTAAATTACAGAAAATAAAAAAGAAATTATCAAATTGTTAAACTAATTATACCTAATCTAATAGCCCTATCAAAATAAAAAAGCCCCTCAAAATAAAAAAAACATAGCCTACACAAAACTGCCAATAGCCCTTAAAAGGGCCTTTTGTGGGGATCTTTTACCTGTAAAAAATAATACAAACACCCCCCAACAGTATAACCCACCACCCACGCAACCATCCCCCCCAATAAAATCCTATCTAAAAAACCTAAGCTCCCCATTGTCCTGAAAAGGGAATTTGGATGGGCATTGCCCTTAAAAGGGCATTTAGATCTTTTTCAGCCCAAACCCTAAGCTAAAAATAAAACCCACCCAATAAACCCTTAAAAAACCTAACACTAACCCCCGAAGATCCACTTACAGTTTTTGAAGACTGGACATCCACGAAGCTGGGAGAAGTCTTCATCCAAGCGGGCAGAAGTGTTCCTCCAGACGGGCAGAAGTCTTCATCCAGACGGCATCTTCTAGCTTCATCCATCCGACGCGGAGCTGCTCCATCTTCAAGACATCCGGCGCGGAGCATTCTCTTCTTTCCATGGTGACTGAAGAATGAAGGTTCCTTTAAGGGACGTCATCCAAGATGGCATCCCTTGAATTCTGATTGGCTGATAGAATTCTATCAGCCAATTGGAATTAAAGGTGAAAAAATCCTATTGGCTGCTGCAATCAGCCAATAGGATTGAGCTCAAATTCTATTGGTTGTTCCCGTGGAAAGAAGAGGATGCTTCTGTCAACGTTCAGCCTGGAATTGAACCTGGGACCTGTCTCTATTTCTGCTGCTGTTCTTTCCAAGCCTATTGTTTTACCACTATGCCACCAGATGGCTTGATCATCAGGAAAATAATTTTGTGTTTTTCTGTTTGCTGCAACTTTGGCTCTTTGGCTCTCTGAAACCAAAGATCAGTCCTGTTGGGGCCCTCTATACTAATTCCAGTCCCCAGAATTCTCTCCTGAAGAGCCCTTAAAAAAAGATAATACCCTCTGATTGTGCATATGCCTCTGATGGCACTTTGGTACACATCAAAGATTTGGAGTTATGAGAATGCCAAGTCCATCCAGAGGTCATCCTTGAGGAGGGGGTACTGTCATGGTTCAGCCTGGAATTGAACCTGGGACCTGTCTCTATTTCTGCTGCTGTTCTTTCCCAGCCTGTTGTTTTACCACTATGCCACCAGATGGCTTGATCATCAGGAAAATAATTTTGTGTTTTTCTGTTTGCTGCAACTTTGGCTCTCTGGCTCCACTTGCTTACCAGCTGAAACAAATCATTTAATCAGCATCCTGCTTTATCTGGGAGGTTTGTTTGCAATTCTGAGCTTTGACATTAAGAGTTATACTCTGAAAGACTCTCTGCTCCTGTTTCCTGTGTGACAATACAGATTTGTTGGATTTCCTGGTTCCTGATTTCTGCTACAATTACTGACTACACTTCTGGATAATCCCTTGGCACTGTGTTTCATTTTTGGACTGATTTCCTGGCAATTGATCTTGCCTAAAACTCTATTTCCTAAAGACTGACTCAGGTATTGCTCCAACTAGAAAATTCAACTTCAGAGACTTGCTACTAAGTTGCTGTTGATTTCCAACTATTGCTTATAACATCCTGAAAGCTACAAACTGCAACTTCAAAAACGTTTATTTGTATCAAGGTATTGTGCTCTGAATCTCTAATTCTCTCAAGACTTATTTTCCTCTCAATAACTAGCAGCACCACATTTCTTTATAAAGCACCGGTCTTGTGAAAACACAGTGTGAAGACTTTAAACATTGTAACAAGCTGAAAAGGTTTTAGAGGAAAACTCCTCCCCTTTCTTACTTTTATTTTTTGCAGCCTGCTAGTTTGTTTGCTTGTTACCTGATACCACAAAGTTCCAATTTGCAGTCTATGCAAGTCTCCTGTTTGTTTCAACAAAGTTCCAAATTGCAGTCTATGCAAGTTTTCCTGTTTGTTTCTACAAAGTACCAGTTTGCAGTTTATGCAATTTTCCTTAAAGTACCAGTTCTACAGCATATGCAATTATCCTGTTTGTTATTACAAAGCCCTACATTCCTGCGTGTTATTACACAGTTCCAGTCTATAGCGTATGCAAGTATTCTGTTTGTTATTACAAAGCCCTGCATTCCTGAGTGTTTTTACACAGTTCCAGTCTACAGCATATGCAAATATCCTGTTTGTTATTACAAAGCGCTGCATTCCTGTCTGTTATTACACAGTTCCACTTCTACAGCATATGCAAGTATCCTGTTTGTTATTACAAAGCCCTGCATTCCTGCCTGTTATTACAAAGAACTGTATTCCTGACTAATACTACAACTTATAGACTTTGTCTTATCTAATTGCATATCTCTACATTGCTTTATCCTATAAATAAAACCATCTCCTTTATTTCCTAATACGTTCACTTCTGCCCGCTTGGATGAAGACTTCTCCTGGCTTCATTGAGGATGGATGTCCGGTCTTCAAAAACTGTAAGTGAATCTTCTGGGGTTAGTGTTAGGTTTTTAAGAGTTTATTGGGTGGGTTTTATTTTTAGCTTAGGGTTTGGGCTGAAAAAGAGCTAAATGCCCTTTTAAGGGCAATGCCCATCCAAATGCCCTTTTCAGGGCAATAGGGAGCTTTGTATTTTTAGATAGGATTTTATTTGGGGGGGTTGGTTGTGTGGGTGGTGGGTTTTACTTTTGGGGGTGTTTGTATTATTTTTTTACAGGTAAAAGAGCTGATTTATTTGGGGCAATGCCCTGCAAAAGGCCCTTTTAAGGGCTATTGGCAGTTTAGTGTAGGATAGGGTTTTTTTATTTTGGGGGGCTTTTTATTTTGATAGGGCTATTCGATTAGGTGTAATTAGTTTAAACATTTGTTAAACAAACAACAAAAAAAACTCTCTGCGCTAAAACCCTTCTATAAAGATGTTACACAATAATAGTGTATGAGAGACCTCCTGTGTTCAAACTCAGATTCCTAACTTACAAAATATTGTGGTATTACTGGTTCCACGGGCCCCAAGGCAGACCATTGACTTATAAGTACAAATAAACAGAGTGAAAATGTCCTGTATAACCATACAATGACAGAAGTAACACAGTTCGAAAAATGATTGGTAAATATGTGAAAAAAACCTCCTTTTCACAGGGATAGTAACATATTAGTCATTGGAAGGGTTAAGATGTTTAACCCGTTATGAGCGGCACAGTTCTTTCATTGCTCAGATTCAGTGCACTTCATCTTCACATTTTATCAACTCATTTTTAATATTTGGATTTCAAGATCCCCCTGCAAGATCATCTTTAAGTTTTACGTGCATATTGATGCCAAGCATCTGGTGAGTGTATTACTTACCCAGTTTGTATTTGTTTGTCATTTGTCCAATAAATCCACTTGAATCGAGGTGCGCTTTTTGTCTTTTTGTCTTAAAAATTTGTTATTTTCTTTTTTATTTTCTGTAATTAAGTTTTTTTTTTTTTTTTTCTAAATTAGTTAATTGTATTAATGTACTTTAGTTAATTTTATTCTAATGTTAGGTGCTAGTGTAGGGCAGTTTAGGTTTTATTTTACAGGTAAATTTGTATTTATTTTAGCTAGGTAGTTAGTAAATAGTTAATAACTATTTAATAACTATTCTACCTAGTTAAAATAAATACAAACTTAACTGTTAAATAAAAATAGCACCTAAGATAGCTACAATGTAACTATTAGTTATATTGTAGCTAGCTTAGGGTTTATTTTATAGGTTAGTATTTATTTTTAAATAGGAATTATTTAGGTAATAATTGTAATATTTATTTAGATTTACTTTAATTATATTAAAGTTAGGGGGTGTTAGGGTTAGACTTAGGGTTAGGTTAAGGGGTTAATTATTATTATTATTATCGGTTATTTGTAGAGCGTCAACAGATTCTGCAGCGCTAATATGTTTATTCTAGTGGCGGCGATGTCCGGAGAGGCAGATTAGGGGTTAATAATTTTATTGTAGTGTTTGCGATGCGGGAGGGCCTTGGTTTAGGGGTTAATAGGTAGTTTATGGGTGTTAGTGTACTTTTTAACACTTTAGTTATGAGTTTTATGCTACAGCTTTGTAGCACAAAACTCATAACTACTGACTTTAGATTGCGTTACGAACCTTGATGGTATGGGCTGTACCGCTCACTTTTTGGCCTCCCAGGCAAAACTCGTAATACCGGCGCTATGAAAAATGACTTTTTAAAAGCTGTGTTAGTTAATTTGCGTTATAGCCAAAAAGACTTGTAATAGCAGTGGTAGTGAAAAAGCAGCGTTAAGACACATAACGCTGCTTTTTCACTCATAATGAAAAACTCGTAATTTAGCCGCTAATTTGTAGCAGCATAGTTTGCCTGTTTGCTTGGCTGTTTTGTTCATGTTAATAAACACAATAATGTTCTTGTTTTATAAAACAAAAATAAAACCATAGTTCAAATCATACTTTGAAACTTTGAAACAGGTGTAAAAATAAAATATAATATTTTATGATGTGTTTGAAAAGATGTAAAAATAAACATACTCAAATTGATACGAAAAAGTTAATTGTGCACATGCCATTTATATTATTGGTTAAATGAAAAAATGCATTCAGGCATCCGTCATCAATATTAAATTAAGTTGATGTCATATTTCATGTTGGTCTTTGCATTTTGCTTCCATAAAGGGCTGTGAAAATACATTTAACACCCCACTTGGAAATTTGGAGAAATTTGTTTCATTACGTTTTTCAATTATTTAATAAGATTTTCCTTTTATAACATTTAATTAATTTCATCAGCTTTAGTAAAAGGTTATCCTTCTAATTTATTAGAATAGCTTAGAAGACAAAACAAAACAAAAATAAATCACCCAACTTTCACCAAGATTACAAGTTTTGTGCTATACCGGGTACGTAAATAACACAAAAAAATTGCATTATCACACTTTCCATGGTGCTGCCATTACAAGTTAAGCCAAAACCTTCTTTTGTTGTGCAGTATAGTGCATTAAGCTCTATACCGCACAAAATCCAAGGATTAACTTTAACGTGCTCGTGCATGCTTTCCCCCAAACACCTACGATCGCCGTAACACAACCCCATTGATGTCTATGGTGAAAAGAAAGTTATGTTAAAACCTAACACAAACCCCTAGTCTAAACACTCCTAATCTGCCGCTCCCCGACATCACTGACACTAAATAAAATGATTAACCCCTAACCTGCCACCCCCACATCGCAGCTACTATAATAAACCTATTAACCCCTAAACCGCTGGCCCCCCACATTGCAACTACTATAATAAATCTATTAACCCCTAAACCGCCGGCCCCTCACATCGCAACTACTATAATAAACATATTAACCCCAAAACCGTCGGCCCCCTACATAGCAACTACTATAATAAACCTATTAACCCTTTAACCCGCCGGCCCCCACATCGCAACTACTAAATTAAATTTATTAACCTCTAAACCGCCGGCCCCCCACATCGCAACACACTAAATTAAACTATTAAACCCTAAACCTAATACCCCCCTAATTTTAAATTAAATTTACAATATAACTATCTTTAAATAAATAAAAACGTACCTGTGAAATAAAAAAAAAAATAAGTTTAAACTATAAAGTAACCTAACATTACTATTTTAAAACAATAAAATTAACGAAAAATAAAAAAGCCTAAATTACAAATTAAAAAAATCCTAACACTGAAAAAAAAAAAAATTACATTGCAAAAAAATAAAAATTCTAAAATTACAAAAAATAAAAAACTCTAAGATCACAAAAAATAATAAACAAAATTATCCAAAATAATAAAAATTACACCTAATCTAATACCCCTGCAAAAACAAAAAAGCCCTCCCAAAATAAAAACACCCACTAACCTAACAAACTACCAATAGCCCTTAAAAGACCCTAAGTTAAACAGCTCTTTTACCTAAAAATTACAAAGTCCCCCTAACAGTAAACCCCCTCACCCAACCAACCCCCCAAAATAAAAAAAAAATAAGTCTAAAAAAAACCTAAGCTACCCATTGCCCCTAAAGGAGCATTTTTATGGGCATTGCCCTTAAAAGAGCATTCAGCTCTTTTACTGCCCATTCCTAATCTAAGAAAAAAACAACCCCAAACCCCCCCCCCCCCCACTAACCCCATAAAATCTACTCACGGTTCCTGAAGTCTGGACATCCATCTTCATCCAGGCAGCGAGAAGTCTTCATCCAGACAGGGACATCTCCTATCTTCATCCCAGTGGGGCGGAGATGTGGAGGCGCAGAGCTGTGGAGGTGCGGACATCCTGCATGGAGGATCCTCTTTATACGATCACCATCGCATACTGATGCTTCAATGCAAGGTACCCATTTAAAAATAGGGTACCTTGCATTCCTATTGGCTGACATTTTCAAATCAGCCAATAGGATGAGAGCTACTGAAATCCTATTGACTGATTTGAATTTTAATTATTATTTATTACTTGTTACAGTTTACAAGTAAGTTAGTTTCTATTTGAAGCAAAATAGCATACACTCTGCTTGACCTAGCCTAGTTTTCTGTGCACTGGCCTAGTGCACAGAAAACCATTCATGTGACTCCTCTAGTTTTGGACAGGGAGAGAAATACAGCAACTAACTGTTATCCTACAGAGTTGCCTGGCCCAGTTTTACATGCAAAGAGGTAACATACTCACATGCGTTTTCCAACAAGATAGAAGACAAGTCAATTAGACACAAATAAAGAATAAGAAAAAATAACCACTGTGGCCTATCTGACTGAAAAGCCCCTTAGAAAAAGACGACAGCTACCTTCATTAGTTTACACACGTAAGGGGATCAAAAACCTGAAGAACTTGCTCAGGCAAGTATAAGATTATAGTATCAGTAGCCATGAGTGAAACCACATTGTGAGGAACTATTCAATATATTAAAATAACTAGACAAACATTTAGAAAATCCTGATGCAAAACCTTTTACCAGAAAGTATAATTTACAGAGCACATTTAGAGTATACAGAGAAATTGATATTTTAGATGAGTGATTTTCTTTGAAATCCAGACTTTTTCATTCATATTTTAAAAATAAAATAATTAAAAAATACTATTTTTCCCCCACCAGAAGGGTCACAATCTTCTCTACCTGTATCTCTGCTTTGTTTACCTATCTGATTACAGTATTGCACTGACTTCCTGATGGTACTATGTATACAGAAGTATTAAACATGATATAAAACTACATTTTCATGTATAAGCTATAATATGTACATATTGCCTACATGACATAAGATATTGTTGTTTACACTTGGATCAATCCCCTCTCAAAACTGTCCTATTTTACAAATGCAAAAACACAAATATTAAAAAATGTAAACTATTCCCAAATCCAACCCTTTTCTTGTCCCAATTAGTTTGGATAAAGGGTTTTGCAACTGTAATAATTGATTGTTGCATTTTTATTTTATCTGTGTCATTTGGTCTTCTTTGTTTGTCATTTAGCTAGCTCCTTGGTACTAAGAGCTTGAAAAAAACACTAATTGTTCTGCACAAGTAAAAGATAAAATCCCTGAACACATCAATATTTTCTTTAAATAGGAATTGATAGTTACAAAGGACAAATTAGATTAAAGAAAAGTGGCTTTATTATTTAACTGTAAGCAAGCAGTTTTAGAAGTACCTTTCAAATACCATAAGAAGGATTTTTGCAATATAGTTGTGTTTAATGCTTATTTGAGAAGTTATTGTTGTAAAAGAGATAGCTTTTGCCATGCATGGTAATATGACAGTAGGCTGCATGCATGTGTCTTTGCCCCCCTGTGTGTGCCAGTGATAGAGCACGGCAGCGTGTTGCCTCTATGTAAAATGGGAATTAGCATTAATCTCAATCCTAGAAAAATTGTTATATTATTATTAATAAATCATTTGATAAGCTTTTGTACAGGATTGTGACACACCCCATAATTAGGTCTTCATTCCATCCCATCCAAATTTACATGCAAATATCATTTAATTTTTCTATGCTCATTTTACAGATTTGAAGCAATACCAATCTGTTTGAAAACATGCAACATTCTACTTATCATAAACTTTTCAAATGCTTTTGTATAATAAGGTCCCTTATACTTAGCTCCTGTCTGAGTAAGCAGGTCTTGCATAATTGAGAATTTACAAAGGGGTCAATCCTTTAGAAAAACACCATTAAATTCTAAAAGGATTTTTGTAGATAAATCTTTTGATACATTTGTCTAAAGGATTGTGATCAACCCCTTTTTCAGTGGGTGGCAGTAAGAGCCTTAAGAAAAACGAAATTTATGCTTACCTGATAAATTGATTTATTTCTTGACACGGTGAGTCTACCGATCATCATCAATAACTGTTGGGAATATCACTCCTGGCCAGTAGGAGGAGGCAAAGAGCTCCATAGCAAAGCTGTTAAATATCACTTCCTACCCACAACCGTCCCAGTCATTTGACCAAAGGGAAAGGAGAGAAAGGAAGCAACACAAGGTGCATAGGTGCCTGAGGTATATAGAACAAATAACTGTCTGAAAAACTGGGCGGGCTGTGGACTCACCATGTCAAGAAATAAATAAATTTATCAGGTAAGTATAAATTTCGTTTTCTTTCTAATGACACAGTGAGTCCACGGATCATCATGAATTACTGTTGGGAATCAATACCCAAGCTAGAGGACACAGATGATAACAGAGGGACAAGACAGATAACCTAAACAGAAGGCACCACTGCTTGAAGAACCTTTCTCCCAAAAGAAACCTAAGCCGAGGCCAAAATATCAGAAACTCTCCAAGCAGAAAAAATAGCAGTAAGAAAAAACACCCTCCAAGATAATAACTAAATATCTATGAAATGCCTTGGCTCAAACGGAGCCTGTTGCAAAACTTTAAAAACAAGGTTAAAGACTCCAAGGTGGAGCAACAGACATAAACATAGGCCTGATTCTGACTAAGGTCCGACAAAAAGATTGCACATATGGCCCATCCGCCAGATGGTTGTAACATGAATAGGGCAGAGATCTGACCTTTCAGAGTACTGACAGACAAAAACCTTCCTCCAGAAATTCCTGGAGAAAAGATAAAATTCTTGGAATCCTAACTCTCCTCCAAGAGTATCCCTTGGATTTACATCAATAAAGCAAATTCACACCATAACTTATGGTAAATCTTTCTAGTGACAGGCTTACGAGCCTAAATCATGGTCACAATGACCAACTCAGAGAATCCGTGCTTGGATAAGAATAAGCGTTCAATCTCCAAGCAGTCAGCTTCAGAGAAACAAGATTTGGAAGAAGAAAAAGATCCTAAAATAGAAAGGTCCTTCCTCAGAGGGAGTCCCCACAGTGGTAGAGACGACATTTCCACTAGGTCTGCATACCAGATCCTGCGAGGCCACACAGGAGTGATTAGAATCACTGAAGCACTCTCCAGGTTGATCCGAGCACATAACTCGTGGAAGGAGAGCAAATGGAGGAAAACAGATATGTCAACCTAAAGTTCCAAGGAACTGCCAGAGCATCTATCAGAAGGGCCTGAGAATCTCTGGACCCTGAACCGTACTTTGGGAGCTTGGCGTTCTGACGAGACTCCATCAGATCCAATTCCGGTAACCCCCAATTGGTTGTTAACTTGCAAAACACATCCGGATGGAATTCCCACTCCCCGGGATGGAAAATTTGTCTGCTCAGGAAATCCGCTTCCGAATTGTCTACTCCTGGAATGTGGATGGCAGACAGACAGCAATTGTGGGCCTCCCCCCACAGAATGATTCATGCCACCTCCTTTATGGCTAAGGAACTCCGAGTTCCCCCCTGGTGGTTGATGTAAGCCACCGAGGTTATGTTGTCCGACTGGAATCTGATAAAACGGGCTATGGCTAACTGAGACCAGTCCATCAAGGCATTGAAGAGCGCTCTCAACTCCAAGATGTTAAAGAGGAGAGCAAACACTTCTGACCTTAAACAAAAACCCAGACTGCTTCCTAGCACAGCAGGTTGGCATCCATAGTCACATCACCCAGGTAGAATCAGACCAATCCCTTCCATACATTGAATCATTGAACCCCTTGGTTGCAAGAAGACTGCACTATCAACTGGACCACCAGAGCTTGCTGCTGGCCGGACAATAAACTGACGAAATAGGAAAGGAACAAATCCTAGATTATCTGACCTCTGTTAGAAATCTTCTCCTAGATAGAGAATCTATTATGGTCCAGATTAAAATCCTCCATGGGAAAAAGATAGGAAGAGATCTTTTCAAGAGAGTGACACCTGAACCTATATATTGTCCAGGAAGGAACCCTCGCAGCATCCCAAGACATAAAGTCTCATAGGATGGAGAAACTCAGAAACCTGAGAAAAACCCAAAATATGGAAACAATACATCCTTTAGGTCTATGTTCATCATGAACAGACCCCTTGAACTAAAGTAGAATGAATACTACTGAGAAGGTCAGAACCTGTGAAACTCAAAATAAATACCTAGATCCCGTTCTGGGACTGAAACCATCACTCCCAGAGAGGATGGCCCTGAACCCAGTTCAAGGAATACCTCTCATCATAACTGGATTGCAGATACTCTTAGAAGAAAAAATCTGCCCTGTTAGGAAATATTAGATTCGACTAAGTTTGATTGGATAACAACCAACAAGACTGACCCTTCAAAAAGAGAAAAAGAAGAACATTCTTTTAATCTTACTCTCTTGACGAGTGGAAGAAAGACCCTATTTTACCCATAAGGTAAGATGATAATTCTTCCAGACCAAGAACAAACAAGGTCTCATCCTTGAAAAGAAAAAAATGAAAGCGTGGATCTGGAGGCAACATAAAATATTGAATCTACAACTGCAGAACTACAAAACCTAGGCTGTACCACTAAGCCCCAGGTAGGCTTCTCAGCTGCCCAAGATTCCATCCACAATGCCCTACGGCCTAGCCCAGCAAATCTAATAAGACAGGGCATTGCTCAAAAAGAACAATTGACCTCTTTAAATGGACATCCAGTACTAGCAGTTGGATTCAAAACATCAACCTTCGAGTTGCAAAGCCACAGAGAGCATTAGCTTGCATCCCGCTTTTAAACCATGGATATGCAAAGGAGTAGCTATCCTCCATAGGGATATCAATTCTCTGAACCATAGCAGAAAAAAACCCTCCCTTCTACTAAGGTACTGTGCAGTAAAATGGAGTCAGCGACAGGAAGACCCTATAAAGGACAGGAGACATGGAGAAGGGTATCCCTAAAGTCTCCTATTCCTGGGAAAATATCCAAGACGCTTCTATGGAAAACTTCCTCATAGAAAAGAACAACCTAGAATGAAAACGTTCACAAAACCTTTCAAAGTATGACAAGACAGAGGTAACTATGTCGTCCAAGTAGCCCAAACCTCCTTTAACAGTACACGAGGTGAACAAGCATACGTCTGAAAGAGACCACTTCAGCATCTGATGAAGGAATTATACTGTCCAAATTTGAGACTTTACCCATAGAAGCTACCGGTGAATTCTCCTCATCAGACCTAGGAGACAGAGTAATCTGTGTAGCAGAATAGGGAACAGAAACCTTACTATCTGAATTTCCAGACATCCTCCTGCATTTTCCCTGTAGGATAGGAAAAAACGGATAAAACCACAGATACCGTAGAGACTACCAGGGTTTTAAAATCTGTACGCAAATACACTCTACCAAGATCTTGAGAGGAACAGCAGGGCACTGCATGTGATGCTTTAAAGGCTTGGGACGTTAAAGGGACAGTATACTATAAAATAGTTTTCCCTTAATGTGTTTCCAATTACTTTTTTTTTACCAGCTGCAGAGTATAAAATGTTTAAGATTTGCTTTTTTAAGGCTTATTTGTGTATATGAATGAGCTGATTTTGTGTTTTGAAGCTACAACCTAATAAAATGGGTTGAACTTGTAGGTATAATCAGATCTCATTACTTTATCACATTGTGTAAATATACCTGCTTCTTTATCTTATATCATTTCATAAACCAATCACCAATCCTTGGAGAGAACAATGGAAAATTAACATTTTATTACCTTATCTCTTCTATAAGCCTCGAGGCCAAAAACTTTCAGGATGGGTGGGGATACCACAGGCTAAATAAACTAATTCAAATGCCAATATAAGGTTAATGGAAATACTTGTAAACAATTTAATACACTCCAGCAGGTAAAGTGTATCATTGGGAACAAATTAAAGGGGATAACATTTTTGAGTAAACTGTCCCTGTCTTGATAAAAGAATCTGAATCAGGACACCTAATTAATTCACCTCCTCCTTGCACTAGAGGCAAAGAGAATGACTGGGGGATTGTGGGTAGGTAGTGATATATTTTTTATTTTTTTTAAACAAATTTTTTATTGAGGTTATGTAGGATGTTACATACAGAATCACAAATAAACAATACCAACTGTGTAGTAGGACATACATTTTTTAACGCATAGACATAGCGAAAAAAAGAAAGAAAAACAGTGCTATAATGGCTCTAGGCATACATCTTGGAGAAATGTAAAACAGTAAGAACACGGTGCCTACAGAGTGTAAAGTTTAGTCTATAATTCCACCTGTCTGTAGAAGGAAAAGCAGTCCACAAAAAGAAACTAGTAAGTGGGAGTAACAGTCTAGAATAAATCAAACTAGTATGTCCGTAGGAAATTTATATAGTGTGTAATAAGACCTCGATTTTATATTATAGAAAGAATAAGAATGGTCCCCGTATTGCAGTGCAAAATATGGAAGTGGTATTTAACAGCTTTGCTGTGGTGCTCTTTGCCTCCTCCTGCTGGCCAGGAGTGATATTCCCAACAGTAATTGATGATGATCTGTGGACTCACCGTGTCATTAGAAAGAAAATCTATCAACTGATTTTTCTAAAAAAATCCTTAAAGATTTTTTTTTTCTGCTTAAAAGCATTAGATTAGTTTTTGTAAAGGATTGTAATCAACCTCATGGTTATTAATAGGCAGCTAGGCAACTGAGGTGTGAGATGTCCATGGAGTTGATCACAATCTTGTATAAAAGATTATCAAATGATGTATCTACAAGACTTCCAATAGACTTTAATGGGGATTTTCTGTAAAAAATTCTAAAGCATTGTGATCAACGCCCATATTTCTTTAGAAATAATTGGGTCGATCACAATCTTTTAGAAAAACGTATCTAATGATTATAAACAGAACAGCACAATTACAGTCAATGGGGAATTTCATAGATAAATAATTTGTTACATTTTCATAAAGGGTTGTGATCGACCTCAATGATTGAGACTGAGTAATCTCTCAAGATTTAATTAGCCTGAATGACTAAGTGGATGGCTAAAAAAACGTAAATGTTAGGGTTACTCACAATACTTTAGAAAAGCTTATCTAGGCTCCTAACGCTGGTTTTGGGCTACCGCTGGTATTTAGAGTCTTGTAGGTAAGGGTCTAACGCTCACTTTCTAGCCGCGACTTTTCCATACCGCAGATCCCCCTACGCCAATTGTGTAGCCTATCTTTTCAATGGGATCTTTCTAACGCCGGTATTTAGAGTCTTGGCTGAAGTGAGCGTTAGAAATCTACCAACAAAACTCCAGCCGCAGAAAAAAGTCAGGAGTTAAGAGCTTTCTGGGCTAACGCCGGTTCATAAAGCTCTTAACTACTGTGCTCTAAAGTACACTAACACCCATAAACTACCTATGTACCCCTAAACTGAAGTCCCCCCACATCGCTGCCACTCTATTATAATTTTTTAACCCCTAATCTGCCGACCGCACACCGCCGCAACCTACGTTATCCCTATGAACCCTTAATCTGCTGCCCCTAACACCCCCGACCCCTATATTATATTTATTAACCCCTAATCTGCCGCCCCCAATGTCGCCTCCACCTACCTACAATTATTAACCCCTAATCTGCCGACCGGACCTCACCGCTACTATAATAAATGTATTAACCCCTAATCCACCTCACTCCCACCTCAATAACCCTATAATAAATAGTATTAACCCCTAATCTGCCCTCCCTAACATCGCCGACACCTAACTTCAAGTATTAACCCCTAATATGCCGACCGGACCTCACCACTACTCTAATAAATTTATTAACCCCTAAAGCTAAGTCTAACCTTAACACTAACACCCCCCTAAGTTAAATATAATTTAAATCTAACGAAATAAATTAACTCTTATTAAATAAATTATTCCTATTTAAAGCTAAATACTTACCTGTAAAATAAATCCTAATATAGCTACAATATAACGAATAATTATATTGTAGCTATTTTAGGATTAAAATTTATTTTACAGGCAACTTTGTATTTATTTTAACCAGGTACAATAGCTATTAAATAGTTATTTACTATTTAATAGCTACCTAGTTAAAATAATTACAAAATTACCTGTAAAATAAATCCTAACCTAAGTTACAATTAAACACTACACTATCAATAAATTAATTAAATAAAATACCTACAATTATCTACAATTAAACCTAACACTACACTATCAATAAATTAATTAAATACAATACCTACAAATAAATACAATTAAATAAACTAACTAAAGTACAAAAAATGAAAAAGAACTAAGTTACAAAAAATAAAAAAATATTTACAAACATTAGAAAAATGTTACAACAATTTTAAACTAATTACATCTACTCTAAGCCCCCTAATAAAATAACAAAGCCCCCCAAAATAAAAAAATGCCCTATCCTATTCTAAAATTAAAATAGAAAAACTCTTTTACCTTACCAGCCCTTAAAAGGGCTTTTTGCTGGGCATACTCCAAAGAATTCAGCTCTTTTGCCTGGAAAAAAAAACATACAATACCCCCCCACCAACATTACAACCCACCACCCACATACCCCTAATCTAACCCAAACCCCCCTTAAATAAACCTAACACTAAGCCCCTGAAGATCTCCCTACCTTATCTTCACCACACCGGGTACCACCGATCCGTCCAGGCTCCGATATCTTGATCCAAGCCCAAGGGGGGGCTGAAGACATCCATCCTCCAGCTGAAGTCTTGATCCAAGCGGCGGCTGAAGAATTCCATCATCGGGCAGAAGTCTTCATCCTATCCGGGCAGAAGAAGAGATCCGGACCGGCAAACATCTTCATCCAAGCGGCATCTTCTATCTTCTTCCATCCATCGACTAGCGGCTCCATCATCAAGACCTCCGGCGCGGATCCATCCTCTTCTTCCGATTTCCTAAGAACGAATGAAGGTTCCTTTAAATGACGTCATCCAAGATGGCGTCTCTCGAATTCCGATTGGCTGGTAGGATTCTATCAGCCAATCGGAATTAAGGTAGGAAAATTCTGATTGGCTGATGGAATCAGCCAATCAGATTGAGCTCGCATTCTATTGGCTGTTCTGATCAGCCAATAGAATGCAAGCTCAATCTGATTGGCTGATTGGATCAGCCAATCGGATTGAACTTGAATCTGATTGGCTGATTCCATCAGCCAATCAGAATTTTCCTAACTTAATTCCGATTGGCTGATAGAATCCTATCAGCCAATCGGAATTCGAGGGACGCCATCTTGGATGATGTCATTTAAAGGAACCTTCATTCGGACTTAGGACGTCGGAAGAAGAGGATGGATCCGCGCCGGAGGTCTTGAAGATGGAGCCACTCGTCGATGGATGGAAGAAGATAGAAGATGCCGCTTGGATGAAGATGTTTGCCGGTCCAGATCTCCTCTTCTGCCCGGATAGGATGAAGACTTCTGCCCGATGATGGAATTCTTCAGCCGCCGCTTGGATCAAGACTTAGAGTGTTAGGTGCAGACATAGGAAGTGTTTCCCCATAGGAAACAATGGGGCTGCGTTAGGAGCTGAACGCTGCTTTTTCAGCTCAAAATGCCCTATTGTTTTCTATGGGGGAATCGTGCACGAGCACGTTTTTGAAGCTGGCCGCGTCCGTAAGCACCGCTGGTATTGAGAGTTGCAGTGGCGGTAAATTATGCTCTACGCTCCCTTTTTGGAGCCTAACGCTGCCCTTCTGTGAACTCTAAATACCAGCGGTATTTAAAAGGTGCGGGGAAAAAAAAGCCAGCGTTAGATACGCGGGTCGTTACCGACAAAACTCTAAATCTAGCCGTAAGGGTTTTTGAAGATAAATAATTTGATAATTTTTAAAGAATTGTGATCAATCCCAAAAATAATTTGATAAGAATTTATAAAGTATTGTGATCAATCTTGTCTTTTTTGGCACCACATATAAGGGTAGATTACAAGTAAGGCACAAATGGTTTGGGTGCAAGCGATATTGTTTTTTTGCAGGCTTTTTTTATTCTGTTGATATTACAAATTGAGCGAAATTGGGTTTTTGCTAGCGCAATTGCCATTTATGCTTCAATCCTTACCGCGATCTCAGAGCTGTGGTTAACTGTTTTCCAAAACAAAAAAGTGTCACAAAACACTTCAAAAATACATTATAAAGTGCAGTTACACTTATAATAACACTATCTAATAAAAATTATTTAAAAAAAATATTGAACAAAAAAGTTATAACGGATCAAAGATATGAGATCTCTGGTGTTAGAATAAAAAGCTGCGGAGGGGATTTAACATTGAGACACATACATATACATTACTTTAGATGTATGTGTATATATATATATATATATATATATATATATTTATATATATATATATATATATATTTATATATGTGTACATATATATTAATGTATTTATATGTGTCTATCTGTATTTTCAGTCATATATACACATATAAAACATTAATATACTGTATATGCACCCATATACAGTATAGTATGTATATATATATAGTATGTATATATATATATGTGTGTGTGCATTAGAGCCATTTGCCAGTAAGTAGATGAAAACATGATAAGCATATTTATGCAATATTTATATTTGATAAAGATTTTAAAATATTTGACATTTGCTAATGCAAATATGACATTTTGTTTGACTTTTATGGGGAATGCGTAAATACGATGGCATTTGTGCGATCTTGCATGTTAGATATTTTTTCCTACTTTTTCTATAGGGGAAAACATGCACGCACAGTTTTTTTCTCACTATTCAGGTTGCCACTTGCGCAAAATATGTTTTTTTTTTTAACTTACTAACGCAACCCGACTAGCAGAAAAAGTTTAACTGTAGTTGAGTTTTTCCAATCGGTAAAAAATATATACCACTACCATATATACGCCACTTGTAATCTAGCCCATAGTATTTTAATAAAGTATAATTGATTTATGTATTATGCTGTGGGGGATACAGACATTTCTTATCTCATATGATAATGTATTTAAAATATTTTTATATTTGTATATTAATAAAATGAATTAGCAATCTCTTCATCAAGTGAGTCAAGTAATATATCAGCTGACCTTCCAGTAAATTGTGTTTATATGAAAATGGCTGAAACCTTTCTGCACGGAATCTGCTGTTTCCAGTTGATTTTCTGCACCTAATGAACATAAGATATAACAGGGGTGTGTGTACTGGGTATGTAGTGTAGGTTTTATTGTTCAACAATAGTTTCGATTTCCTGGGCTGTGAATACCAAACACACCCACTTGATCTTAAAACCAGCAAACTATTTTACAGTCATACTAAAAGAAGATTTGTTAGGACAACAATGGATCATCTTGATGAGTGGAGCAATACTTTTTCACAGAAGATTGAACAGATTAAGCCATCAGATAGATGGATACTGGAGATTGATAATAACATATGTGACAGCAGAAGTGGATGGGAATACTTTGTTCAGGATGAAGCATTTGGATGGTGAGTGCATGCTTATTTCTAGTGTTAAAAGATTTACTGACAGAACTGTTAAGGGAAAACATATAATGTAGTCATATGTTTTTTATTTATTTATTATGCTGCCTTTTTATGAAGCATTTCACTACATTGTATATAGCTGTGGTGCTATATAAAATATACAATATTGCCATACACTGTTAGAGGGCTAGTATATGGTAATATTAGTTTCACCTTAATGTGATCTCAGTTATTACACCAGTTGCAGAGTATTAAATGTATTGGAATATGTTCCTTTATGTTAATTGTTGTATTTGAAATAACTGATTTTGCTCATTAACACCACTACCTATATAAATGCAAAAAATAGCAGATCTTCTTTTTGTATCTCACTTTCTCTATACACAATTGCAGTGTTCAAATATTCATTTTAGGTGTGGTGTCAATGAGCAAAACCAGCTATTTAAATTGAAAAAATAAACCTAAATTGACAATTTCCAAAACATTTATTACAGTTAATTACAAACAGAATAAAGGGGGAAATGAACAGTACACTATCCCTTTAATACTATATATACATTAGAACATATTCAGTAAATCTGTTTTTGTGAATGTTAATAACAGCATAGCTAGATGATATATTAACATAGAAAGGAATATATATCAGCTGTAGAACCCAACGCTTTAAGTGTTGTGTAACTTCTGAAGAAGACAAATATTACATGTAAAGTTCTGTTAGAAGCCATGATATTACCGATATGAAAAATATACCTACATCCAGAATATCTACTTACATACATCTCTATATAATCATGTTCCTTAGGTTTCACTGCTCCCAGTGCTATAACAGCTGGGAATCAGTTAATGTGTGTGTTGTGTTCCATATGAAGCTGGATCACAATAGCGGATACATGAAGCAAGGCACAGTGAAGATGAGACAGTTGAGACAGAGATGTCATAAATGTAATGGAGATAATTTTGTGAAACCTGAGTTCCCTTCAAATGTGAGAAACAACATCCTAGATAATCTAATCATTCAAATACGAAAATACTGCTACAAGGAGAGAAATGTTCCTAACCTCCGTGATGTGCGTTGTGGTAACGTTACTCATGGTCGCCACATAAGCTCACACTGTGAGGCATGTAAGTGGGGAATATGTAAAAAGCAAAGAGTTACTATGACTTCCATTCTACAGTACCAATGTAAGATCAGAGAACACACGAATCAGGAGCACAATATTTGCAAGTGCTGTTGTTTTTGTTTTTTGATCATTTTACTTATTCTCACTGTTTTATTTGTTGTGGCTAACTCAGAGTTGTAATTCAAACAATCTTCCTTCCATAATAATTGTCAGAATAATTGTTGTAAAACAATTCCCCATTGTGTTATTGCATATAGAAATCAAATCACATTTCCTAATATTATGTTATGCAGGTATAAAATGAATCATGTGTATTACTATAACTTTTATATTTAGGTATGCATGCATACAGGTATAAAACACCAAGTGAACTTATATATGGAGCACACATATCAAAACCACAAAATAAAAATATCTAAAATTGCAACAAATGTGCCAATAGACACATAAAACCCAACGGAAATGGGAAATTTAATAAAATACAAATTGAAAAGTCTAGTCTTATCAGAATCTATAAACTGCATTGTCCATATTGCTAGGGATGCTCCACTTAAACCACTCAGTTAATGGTTAGATTTCATATGCAAAGTTAAAGAAACTAGAAAAACTATTTAACCAACTGGCATACTCAACAGGTGTAGTCCCTCTCCAACGTTCTGTGTCTTATTAAACAGTTGCTTAAGCTGAGAAATGCATTGTAACAGTATTTAGTTTTCATGGATAGACCTGGTTCCTTGGTGTCCTCTCACTGAACGATGGAGAGAAACTTCACCTGGTGTACAGCAAGCTGACCCCTGAGAGTGTCAGCCAGCATACTTAGCAGTAATCCTTATAATGCCACCAACCATATGAGTATCTTAACTGTTGAGCTTAGCAGATGGCGAAACAGCATAATGCTATGAGGCACCCACTGTTGTTTGTTATGCTTCTATACACACATGCATTAATTTGTTTAATTTGTTATTAAATGGACATAAAAAAAACAATTTTTCTCTTTTATGATTCAGATAGAACATACAGTTTTAAACCACAATACACTTTACTTCTATTATCAAATTTGCTTCATTCTTTTGGTATTCTATTTTGAAGGAGTAATAATGCACTACTGGTGGCTAGCTGAACTCATCAGGTGAACCAATAACAATAAGCTTACATGTGCAGCTACCAATCAGCAGCTAGCGGCCAGCAGTGCATTGTTGCTACTAAGCCTAACTAAGTAGCCTACCTAGGTATACTTTTCAACAAAAGATTTCAAGAGAACTAAGTAAATTAGATAATAGAAGTAAATCAGAATTTTTTTTAAAATTGCTTGCTCTATCTTGATTTTGAGAGAAGCGGGAATAACTACACTGACGGACAGAGGAGAATTACATATAATTGATAAATATGAAATAAACCTGCATGAACCTATGTTGTTAATGTGATTAATAAATTTAAATTTGTATTTCAAGTTTACTTATTTTTTTCAGGTGAGCTAAAAAGTTCTGTCTTACCTTTTATAGGGCCAGATTACAAGTGGTGCGCTAACTGTTTTGTGCAAGTGATATCGGGTTTATCACGGCTATTTGCACATGTCAGAAGGAGCACTCATATTAGTTGAAGCAAAATGCTACCTCAGAGCTCTGGTTAACAAAACATTGTCACAAACATAAAAAATACATTGAAAAATACAGTTACTCTCATAATAATACTATCTAATAAAAATTATTAAAATAAAATATTGCAAAAAAAATGTTATTAGAGCTCAAAGATATGAGGTCTTAGTTTTTAGAAAAAAGACATGAAAAATTGCTTTAACATAGAGATACATTCATATACATGTCTATATATGTTTATATGTGTGTACATATTTATTTATGTATTTATATTTGTATATATGTATTTACAGACATATATTCACATATAAACACATAAATGCACACATACGCACATTGAAGACCTTTGCAGTTAAGTAGCTGAAAGTGTTATACTGTGTTTTTACTGTATATATTTCACATTCCAATGTTCTGCACATAGAAGAATATGTTCTATGCATTTTCAAATAGCTATTCCTATATATCTGTATATATCTATACCTATATTATATATTAATAAGTAGAGTATATTCCTCTATGTGAAGTACATTGGAATGTGAAATATTAATATATTCAGAAAATGTGATCGGGTTTGTGGTCGAGTAGGTTTCTACCCCCACTCTTTGCGCTCCATTGAAGTCTAGGGAGGAATACGTTAACACGGTCACGATATTCTAACTACGGCTTGTTGTGCGCATCGGGTTAACGTGCAAGCAAAAACTTTTTACCTTCAACTTGTAATACGAGTGCTATCTGACGCGCAAGCGTGAGCAATAAATAGCACTCCACTCGTAATCTAGCCCATAGTTTCAAGTTTTCAGTTTTTATTAGGTAATTCCTGTTACCTATTCTTGTCTGTCAACAATAATGCTGGTTCAATCAAGAATATGGTAATACAATTATCCATATGGTTTTACATTATTATTAGCTTACCTGAGAATTTAAAAAACAAGTATTTCTGTTAATCTCTTAAACCTGCAAGCTATTGCAAAAATAAATAATTTAGAGAAGGATGATAATTAAAACATTGTAGTGATGTATGCTTATTGATTTGCTTTATTCAAATTGTGCTTGTTATATCCAATTGATAATTATCTAATAAACTATTTTGCTGATTAATCTGGTCTCGGTTTAACTGATTGAGCTATAGTATCAAAACTAAAATGATCCTGTTTTATCAATTTTCCTTTGCAAATTATTCAATTAATATTACTTGAGTTGTTCTGAGCTCTGAGCCCGATGATGGAATGTTTGTCACCAAAAACATGAAAAAAAAAAAATTAGCCCTGCAGGGACAGCCTTAGAGCAATTATCAAGGAAAATGAGTTGTCCCTGCTAGTGGCAAGCTGTCTCCCATAGAAATGTAATAGTTCACAATTAAGGATGAAGTACACAGGGAGAACCTGGCATATGTTTAAACTTTAATATTGTGACTAATACAAATCAAAATATGATGTTTTTAGTGCACTGTACTTTAAATGTGCTGTTATTGTCATATGCATATGTATATTTTTAGTAATTGGCAATATAGTAGAGTAATTGGCATTTTGGGTATTTTGATGAAAGCTCACCACCTTTTAATAAGCAAGAAAAAACAGTGATATCTGTAGGGTGGAAATGTTTAGATAATTAAGCTTGGATTTGAGGGACAATTTTATACACATAAATATATGTTTTGTATTTTGTACTTATCAGTACGAATTTCCATGTGTTTTTGCACATTCAATGTACTTAAATTACAATTTATGATGTACATTTTTAATACAATTTATTCCTGTGTAATTTACATACAAATTAAAGTTTTTGATAAAATGCAGTTTTTGATTTACTATTTTGTTACGACTTTTGATGCACTTTTAAAATATATATTTTTTTCCTGTGTATTTTTGTGTATATCATTCAATTATACATTTTGTATGATTTTTAAAATTGATTTTCACTGTGCACTTTTGTAATCCAATTATCTCCTTATACGAAAATGCAGTATACCCTTAGCGAGACACCCTATTTATATATATATATACAGTATATATATATATATATATATATATACACACACAGTGGCAAGAAAAATTATGTGAACCCTTTGGAATTAGTTGGTTTTCTGCATGAATTGGTCATAAAATGTTATTTCCAGGGACGTAACTACAGGGGGCCCGCAGCCACTGCTCCCTCTAATCTTTGTTCTTAATACCATCATTCTCTCTAGACCAGCGCACAAGCATTTTAAAATTGTGCACAGGATCTGGATGGTGTGTATTTTTTATGTAGCAACTTCAGTAGCTCTGCTGATTTGAACAGCCAATAGGATTTCAGAAGCTCTCATCCTATTGCCTGATTTGAATTTCAAAAATCAAATCAGCCAATAGGAATGCAAGGGACGCCATTTTGAATCGCGTACCTTGCATTGAAGATTCAGTATACGGCGGAGACCGCATGAAGAGGATGCTCCGTGCCGGATGTCTTCAGGATGGACCCGCTCCGCCCCTCTGGGAGGAAGATAGAAGATGCCGCCTGGATGAAGATAGAAGATGCCACCTGGATGGATGAAGACCTCGCTGCCTGGATGGAGACTTGGCCGCCTGGATGAAGACTTTGCCGCCTGGATGTCCGGACTTTAGAAACTGTAAGTGCATCGTCGGGGGTTAGCGTTAGGTTTTTTAAACTTTTTTTGGGTGTTTTTTTTTTTTTGTTTGGGTTTTGGCGTTCTTAAAAGAGCTAAATGCCCTATACAAATGCCATTTTCAGGGCAATGGATAGCTTAGGTTTTTGTTATAGTTAGGTTTTTTATTTTGGGGGGTTGGTTAGGTGGTACGTTTTACTGTTGGGGGGACTTTGTATTTTTTTTACAGGTAAAAGAGCTGTTAAACTTAGGGCAATGCCCTACAAAAGGCCCTTTTAAGGGCTATTGGTAGTTTATTGTAGGCTAGGGTTTTTTTTATTTTGGGGGGCTTTTTTATTTTGATAGGGCTATTAGATTAGGTGTAATTGTTTTTATTTTGGATAATTTCATTTGTTATTTTTTGTAATTTACTATTTTTTATTTTTTGTGATTTAGTATTTTTATTATTTGTAATTGTAGATTTAATTTTTTTAGTAGTGTTAGGTTTTTTAATGTGTAATTTCATTTATTTAATTGATAGTTATTTTAATTTATTATTGTTAGTTTAATTTATAGTTTAAACTTATGTTTTTTTAATTTTCCAGGTAAGTTTTTATTTATTTTAAGATAGGGATCTTGTAATTTTAATTTAAAGTTAGGGGGTTGTTTAGGGGTTAATAGTTTAGTTTTTTGCAATGTGGGGGGCTGTCAGTTTAGGGGTTAATAGGTTTATTTAGTGGCAGTGATGTGGGAGGCCAGAGGTTTAGGGGTAAATAACTATTTAGTGGCGGCGATGTCGGGGATAGGCGGAATAGGAGTTAATAGCTTTATTATAGTGGCGGCGATGTTAGGGTGCAGGGGAATAGGGGTTAATACCTTTATTATAGTGGTGATGATGTCGGGGAGTGGCGGAATAGAGGTTAATACATTTTATTAGTGGTGGCGATGTTGTGAGTGGCAGATTAGGGGTTAATAGGTTTATATAGTGTTTATATAGTGTTTGCTATGCGGGAGGGTGGCGGTTTAGGGGTTAATAAGTAGTTTATGGGTGTTAGTGCACTTTGTAACAGTTTAGTTAAGAGTTTTGTGTAACAGTTTTGTGGCGCAAAACTCATAACTACTGGTCTCAGATTGCGGAACGGATCGTGTTGTATAGGCTGGAACGCAAGCATTTTAGCCTCACCACAAAACTTGTAATGGCAGGGCTATGGAAATCCCACACAAAACGTAAATTTTTTGAGGTCAGGATTGACGTTGCGTTACAGGCTAAAATGCTTGCGGTACAGCTATACTGACAAGACTTGTAATGGCTGCGGTCCGTTTTTTACGCTGAAATTGACATTTTTTCAGCGTTAAAACCCGAATGCAAAACTTGTAATCTAGGTGAATGTGCTTAAACGAACAACACACAAACAATTATAATCTTTCATGTCTTTATTGAACACATCCCTTTAAACATTCACAGTGCTGTGGAAAAAGTAAGTGAACACTTGAATTTAAAAGCAGGTTGATCCTCCTTTGACAGCAATAACCTCAATCAAGCATTTCCGGTAGCTGTGGATTGGACCTCCACAACGTTCCTTTGGACCACTCTTTCTTACAGAACAGCTTCCACAGTATATATAATATAGCTCTTTCTGTATACCATATACCTTTGAATACTCATAAAATATTTAAATGAATTATTTTATCAGACAGTGTATTTTAATGTATTAATGTTTTGTTTAGTGCACTTTTTTTTAACACTTACACTGTACCCAAGAACTTCACACTAACCAATCAAGTGTACCGCTCACTTTTAACTTGTAATATGAGCACAAGTAAACTTTAGTGCAACACTTTTAATTTACTTGTAATCTAGCCCTATGTCTATATGTGTATGGTATGTGTACATATACATATTTACACATATAAACACATGTATACACATGTATACATACACATATACACATATTTGAACATAGGTGTAAGTAATAAGTAACAGATAACATGTATGTAAACACATAGTTAAAGTGGTGGTAAACTTTACATGTTTTAAAATCAGGTCTGGAATCTAAGCAATATTTTAAAGGGACTTTAATTGATCACTTCTAATGAATATGCTCTGTAATCTACTTTTTAATCTATCTGTGGCATTGTAATACCCTGTGCTCCAGCCGCCCACTTCAAAAGTATTTTTTTATTGTGAGCTAACCGTCTGACCTACACTCCAATCATTGCTTCAGCTACAAAAAAAAAAGTGCTGTATGGCTAGAGCACTGATTGTAGAACAGTTATAACCCTTAGCTCACCAAAACAGAAATGAGCTTTGAAGAGGGAGGCTGGGGCATGGGGTATTAAAATAGCACTGCTAGATTAAAAAGTAAGTTACAGCGCATCTTTATTAGAAGTGATCAATTAAAGTCCCTGTAAAATATTGCTATCACTTTAAACATTCCAATAGCACCCCAGTAAGGTTTACTAACCCTCCCTTATTTCCAAGGATCTCCCATATTTCCCAAACCATTTTTTACTGACTCCCTTATATATTTGCTCTTTTTTCTCACTTAATTTGTACATGTAAAATCTAAAATCCAAACATTTAGGGCTAGATTACAAGTGGAGTGCTAACTAACGCTTGCGCTAGAGTACTAAATGCACTAATGGTAAGTCATTTGAGCAAGTCGGGTTAAGCTGGTAGTAAAAAAAAATATTGCTCTAGCGCTAACCCAGACTTGTGTAAATGACCTACCGCTAGTGCAATAACCTACTGCTCCATAAAAGTCAATGGAGAAAAAAGAAAAAAAAACACCCTACTCACGCGCTAACCTGAATAACCATAAGCTCCTAGTTTCATAACCCCTAAACCTCCTCACAGCCCACACAAAGTTTCCACTACATTATTAACTCCTAAACCATCACACCCCTGCATTGCAATTCCTAAACTGTACTATTAATCTCTAAACCCGCATCCCCACATTGCAATACCTAAACTATACTATTAACCACTAAGCCACCATCCCCCTACATCGCAAAGTAATAAACTAACATTTAAACCCCCTAACCTAACATACCCTAACCCAAATTAAAATACCCCAAATTTTACAAAAAAAATCATAACTATCTTAAAAAAAAAAAAAAAACTTACCTGTAAAATTAAATATACATTAAATTATAATTAAACTAGGCGATATGCCTGCCCAGAGGGCAGTCTATGTTTAAAAAATACAAACCGCCAAGCTAATTTTACTAAAAATAAAAAATGTTAAATTACAGAAAAAAAATAAACAAAGCTATCCAAAATAAAAAATTTAAACCTAAACTAATACCCCTATAAAAATAAAAACACCCCCTAATCTAATACTAAACTACCAATAGCCCTTAAAATCGCATTTTGTAGGGCATTGCCCTAAGTTAAACAGCTCTTTTACTTAAAAAATTTGCCAACTTCCCCCTAACAGTAACACCCCCCACCCAACCAACCGCTCCAATATAAAAAAACTAACACTAAAAAAAACCTAAACTACCCATTGCCCCTAAAGGGGCATTTGTATGGGCATTGCCCTTTAAAGGGCATTTAGCTCTTTTACTGCCCTTAAAGGGGCAATCAGCTCTTTTACAGCCTATTAAATCCCTAATCTTAAAAATAAAAAAGACCCCAAAAATAAAAAAATCCTAAAACTAAGCCCCAAATAGGTACTCACTGTTCCTGAAGTCCGGCGGAGAAGGTCTTCTTCCAGGCAGCTCCATCATCTTCTTCATCCTGTGCAAAGGTGGCGTGGAGTGGAGGTCCGGAACGGTCTTCCCTGATGCGCTGATCCGGAACAGCGGTCCTCAGCGGAAGTTCTCAGCAGCGGTCCTCAGTGGCAGCGATCCTCAGCGGCGTGGAGGCTATTCTTCATCTGATCTCTGGCGTACACTAAAAATTTAATGGAAGGTACCGCAATCAATTTGTGGTACCTTACATTCCTATTGGCTGAAATTTTGAAATCAGCCAATAGGATTAGAGCTACTGAAATCCTATTGGCTGTTCAAATCAGTCAATAAGATTTCAGTAGCTATTATCCTATTGGCTAATTTCAAAATTTTAGCCAATAGGAATGCAAGGTACCCCAAATTGATTGCGGTACCTTCCATTCAATGCATTTAATCTTCAGTGTGCGAAGATAATGAAGCCGCCTGGAAGAAGATCTTCTCCGCCGGACTTCAGGAACGTTGAGTACCTATTTTGGTCATAGTTTTAGGATATTTTTTTATTTATTTTTTATTTTTTTATTTTTAAGATTAGGGATTTAATGGGCTGTAAAAGAGCTGATTGCCCTTTAGGGGCAATGGGTAGTTTAGGTTTTTTCAGTGTTAGGTTTTTTATTTTGTGGGGTTTGGTGGGTGGGTTTTTTTTACTGTTGGGGGGACTTAGTATTTTTTAAATGTAAAATAGCTGTTTAACATAGGGCAATGCCCTTCAAAGGGCCCTTTTAAGGGCTATTGGTTCTTTAGTTTAGATTAGGAGGTGTTTTTATTTTGGGGGGCTTTTTTATTTTCATAGGGATTAGGTTTAATTTTTTTTTATTTTTGATAATTTTGTTTATTTTTTCTGTAATTTTAGAATTTTTATTTTTTTTAATTTTAGATTATTTTTTTTTTAATTTAACATTAGTTTTCATTATTTTAAGTGTAATTTAGTATTGGGATTAATTTAGGGGATGTTAGTTTAGGGGCTTAGTAATTAAATGAGTGATTTGTGTTGTGGGGGGTTGGCAGTTTAGGAGTTAATAGGTTAATTAGGTTTATTGTGATGTGGGAGTTTGGAGGTTTAGGGATTAATAGGCTAATTAGGTTTATTGCGATGTGGGGGGTTGACGGTTTATTGTTTAATCTTTTAATTATGTTATTTGCGGGTTAGGGGTAATAAGGCCTGATTTCAGGACCCTGGACCCTTTAACCACTTGCAGCTTTCCACGTCTCCCTTCTCTGGACTCTGATATAGCATTGCAAACTGTAATGACAAGCTCTTGGAGAACCGTCTTACAGAACACACATAGAGGCCTATTTACTAAACGTCTTGCAGACCTGATCCGACAGTGCGGATCAGGTCCCCAAGACATTGCTGAATGCGGAGAGCAATACGCAATCCATATACAGCATTGCACCAGCAGCTCACAAGAGCTGCTGGTGCAACTCCGCCCCCTGCAGACTCGCGGCCAATGGTCTGCCAGCAGGGGGGGTGTCAATCAACCCGATCGCACTCGATCGGGTTGAATTGTTGCAATCTCTGTCCACCTGCTCAGAGCAGGTGGACAGGGTTATGGAACAGCGGTCTTTAGACCACTGCTCCATAACTGCTGTTTCTGGCGAGTCTGAAGACTTGCCAGAAACACGGGCCCTCAAGCTCCATTCGGAGCTTGATAGATAGGCCCCATTGAGATATGGTTTGCAAAACAGCTCTGGTTTATTACGTCAGGATGGTCAGTTTAGATACTATTTAGACATACAATGAAACACATAATCATTAGCTCATTTCTAAGACACGGAAGTACAGATGTGTCCTGTAAGTTGTATTTCATCCTTTTTTTTTTTTCTTCCAAATGTATTTTACTGAGGTTATAAACATATAAACACGAGCAAGGTTACAATGTAAATATGTACATAAGCATATGTCTATCTATGTAACAGACTGTCCACAGAGTCCATAAGATATACAGAAATATTAACATGTAGAACAGTAGTTTCAAGTTTATCATAAAAATGATGAAAAATGCCAACCTTACACCTACAGTATCATATGGTACAAAGATAAGCATAGTATCTCTAGGTATAAGTGTAACTAGTTTAGAAACATTGAACTATATGAACAATGATCAACCTCTTTTTTATATTTATGACGGACTATTTCCCAATGTACTAGTTGGTCACTCTTGGACCACAAAGAATAACAATACAGGGAGTGCAGAATTATTAGGCAAATGAGTATTTTGACCACATCATCCTCTTTATGCATGTTGTCTTACTCCAAACTGTATAGGCTCGAAAGCCTACTACCAATTAAGCATATTAGGTGATGTGCATCTCTGTAATGAGAAGGGGTGTGGTCTAATGACATCAACACCCTATATCAGGTGTGCATAATTATTAGGCAACTTCCTTTCCTTTGGCAAAATGGGTCAAAAGAAGGACTTGACAGGCTCAGAAAAGTCAAAAATAGTGAAATATCTTGCAGAGGGATGCAGCACTCTTAAAATTGCAAAGCTTCTGAAGCGTGATCATCGAACAATCAAGCGTTTCATTCAAAATAGTCAACAGGGTCGCAAGAAGCGTGTGGAAAAACCAAGGCGCAAAATAACTGCCCATGAACTGAGAAAAGTCAAGCGTGCAGCTGCCAAGATGCCACTTGCCACCAGTTTGGCCATATTTCAGAGCTGCAACATCACTGGAGTGCCCAAAAGCACAAGGTGTGCAATACTCAGAGACATGGCCAAGGTAAGAAAGGCTGAAAGACGACCACCACTGAACAAGACACACAAGCTGAAACGTCAAGACTGAGCCAAGAAATATCTCAAGACTGATTTTTCTAAGGTTTTATGGACTGATGAAATGAGAGTGAGTCTTGATGGGCCAGATGGATGGGCCCGTGGCTGGATCGGTAAAGGGCAGAGAGCTCCAGTCCGACTCAGACGCCAGCAAGGTGGAGGTGGAGTACTGGTTTGGGCTGGTATCATCAAAGATGAGCTTGTGGGGCCTTTTCGGGTTGAGGATGGAGTCAAGCTCAACTCCCAGTCCTACTGCCAGTTTCTGGAAGACACCTTCTTCAAGCAGTGGTACAGGAAGAAGTCTGCATCCTTCAAGAAAAACATGATTTTCATGCAGGACAATGCTCCATCACACGCGTCCAAGTACTCCACAGCATAGCTGGTAAGAAAGGGTATAAAAGAAGAAAATCTAATGACATGGCCTCCTTGTTCACCTGATCTGAACCCCATTGAGAACCTGTGGTCCATCATCAAATGTGAGATTTACAAGGAGGGAAAACAGTACACCTCTCTGAACAGTGTCTGGGAGGCTGTGGTTGCTGCTGCACGCAATGTTGATGGTGAACAGATCAAAACACTCACAGAATCCATGAATGGCAGGCTTTTGAGTGTCCTTGCAAAGAAAGGTGGCTATATTGGTCACTGATTTGTTTTTGTTTTGTATTTGAATGTCAGAAATGTATATTTGTGAATGTTGAGATGTTATATTGGTTTCACTGGTAAAAATAAATAATTGAAATGGGTATATATTTGTTTTTTGTTAAGTTGCCTAATAATTATGCACAGTAATAGTCACCTGCACACACAGATATCCCCCTAAAATAGCTAAAACTAAAAACAAACTAAAAACTACTTCCAAAAATATTCAGCTTTGATATTAATGAGTTTTTTTGGGTTCATTGAGAACATGGTTGTTGTTCAATAATAAAAATAATCCTCAAAAATACAACTTGCCTAATAATTCTGCACTCCCTGTACAATAGCTTGGGAATAGTATTACCAAGATCTCTGGGTTAGGGGATATATGGGATAAACATTAATTGTACGTCATCATATTGTCAACCGGAATTAGTGAGTGTTGTGATAACATTGGATAATGAAACCAATTGACATATAGCTAATACCAGAGTGGGTTTCCAAAGGATATATTTTCCTCTGCTTACAGAGTAAGCACAAAGGTGTATAGAAATAGGGTAAGGATATAACTATATGCCTTAAAAATTGGGATTTCTGAGAAGCAGCGATATAATGTGAAAACATATAAGGGGAAGGGAGGGATGTTCCATAAAAATGTTGATGATGTCAGGGGAAGGGGAAAATGGATATGGGGAGTGAAGGGATAGGGGGTGGGGGGCGAAGCCAAGAGACATAATTTTTAAAATGGGATTGGCATAAAGTAAATATAGCCTTGGACTAAGAACTATGTATAAAGTTATAACCACATACGATAAATTCCTATATCTATCAGGTAAATCTATGGAATGGGAGGATCAATTTAGGGTTAAATGTCCGGTAAACCAGGGGGACAGGAGGTAGCTCAAAATATAAAGCTTATAGCCACATATATTTAAATGAAGCCTGCAGCAGAAATCCAGTCATGACTGAACCTGTACACTCCTCTAGTGTCGAAAATAGAAAGCTACACTTTGTCACCAGAGATATTACACAGCTTTTGGGGGAAATTCTCAATGCTGATTATTCAGCATAGGGTATAATATGTACTCTCTACCTCACCTTTTACATTGAAGTACTAATAAAATATAGCCTACCGATATTTTATCATGAAACAGCTCTAATATATTGTGTTGCTGATATAGGAGGTATGTTTGAATCCTGTCACTTTTAATTATTGAAAACCAACTAGTTATTAACATTATTTCAGCAACGGATCTTATCACTTGGGTATAGGCCCTATACCCAAGCAACTTGTTGTTTACATTATATAGAAAGCGATGTACAGGAGACTTCCAATACCCTATTTATGACTAAAGTAATGTAACCTATGGCTGAGTTCTTGGTCATGCATAGTTTACCCCAACAGACCAGTAAAAGAGAGTAACTAAAATTGAGTAGCTTCAATAATGGCATGTAGGGCAGATAATGTAACCTCTTCATCTAGATGCTAGGTAACTAAGTGATTATACATTCCCAAATAGAGTCAGGGCATCTCTCTTTTAGCAGACCAGACTATGTGTTCATATGACTACTGTCATTGTGTTTCGCTAGCCACGCTATATTGTTAAGTGGTTGAGTTACACTGAAAGCTGCAACTTAAAAAGTCACATAAATAATCAACCTGCTATAATATAAACATAAAATAAACCATAAAACCTCTTGCTGGATACACTACACATAAATATATATATATGATAAACAGTGTGTTAATGTAGTTTGTGTCAGAGAGGATATTTACACCATGTGAGAGGTTATTATTATATGAGCAGGGCACAGTAACACATATACAGCAGTTTTGTTTATTCGGCAACCTATGAGCCAGTAAAAGACTAACTAGATTCCCACAACCGTAACATGTGAAACTGCTGTCTCCGAGCATTAACAAATAGCAATGAATCTGAGTGAGGGAATCTGACATGGCTTCCAGTCGTTAGTGATTTTGCGAACCTAAAATTTTCGGTTCGCGAACGGCGGACTCGAACTTCCGGTATTAAATTCAATAGGCAGGCGAACTTTAAAACCTACAAGGACTCTTTCTGCCCACAATAGTGATGGAAAAGTTGTTTCAAGGGTACTAACACCTGGACTGTCGCATGCTGGAGGGGGATCCCTGGCAAAACTCCCATGGAAAATTACATAGTTTATGCAGAGTCTGCTTTTAAGCCATAATGGGCCTAAATCAACTAACATTCCCAAAGTGGCTGTCTCAAAACATCCCGGACAGAAGATAGATTGATAGATAGGATAGATAGATATACATAGATTGATAGTTAGATAGAATCGATAGAAGAGAAATAGATAGATTTGTTAGATATATAATTACCCTGATAAAGTCTAATAATTAAACATGCGTTCTTGGACCCAACTAGGTTGTGTTAAGTAGTACTGTTCTTCTCACTTTGAGCCCTGTAACTCCCCCTATTGGTGGAGGTCTATATGGCGGTTATGATTACCCTGACAAAGTATAACAACAAGACACATGGTCTGGGACCCATGGTAATTTTGTTGTGTTAAGTAAAACGTTTCTTCTCACTTGAATCCCTCTTACCCCCCCTTTTCTTGGAGCTCTATATGGCCTGCATGATTAGCCTGACAAAGTATAATAATAAAACATCTGGTCTTGGACCCATGGTAATTAGGTTGTGTTTAAGTACTACTATTCTTATAACTGTAATCCCTGTTACTCCCCCTATCAAGGGAGGTCTATATGGCCTGCATGATTACCCTGACAAAGTATAACATCAAGACACACGGTGTTGGACCCATGATAACTAGCTTGTGTTAATTACTTAGCACTTTTCTTAGCACTTTAATCCCTGTTTCCCCCCCCCCCCCTATCGGGGGTGTTCTATATGGCCTGCCCGATTTCCCTGAAAAAATATAATAATAAGACATGCGGTCTGGTACCCATTTTAACTAGGTTGTGTTTTAAGTACTACCATTCTTAGCACTTTAATCTCTGTAACTCCCCCTATTTGGTGAGGTCTATACGGCCTGGATGATTACCCATACAAAATATAATAATAAGACATCTGCTCTTGGTCTGCGACCCATGGTAACTATGTTGTGTTAATTAGTAATGTCCTTCGCATTTTAATAGCTGTTACTCATACTCACCCTATCGGTGGAGGTCTATATGGCCTGCTTGATTACCCTTACAAAATAAAATAACCAAACATATGCTCTGGGACCCATGGTAAGTAGGTTGTGTAAAGTAGTACTGTTCTTTGCAGTTTAATACCAGTTACAACACCAGTTGGTGGCAGGTCTATCTGGCCTTCATGATTAGCTGCACCCAAACACAAAAAAAAGCAGAGTGGTCTTAGACTAACACCCATGGCTAACTCGGTTGTTTCAATTTGTACTATTCTTAGCACTTTCATCCCTGTTACGGGTGGTCTACATGGCCATCATGATTAGCCGAACAAAACACTACAATCCAACCTTTTGCTTCATAGGCCCTTCATTGGCTGTATTTTGATAGTACAGTTCTTATTATTTTTATAGCTGATACAACACCGAATGGTGGCAGCTCTATATGGCCTGCATGATTAGCCGCACCCAATACAAAAATAAATCCAAGCGGTCTTGGATTAACACCCATGGCTAACTCTGTTGTTTCAAGTAGTACTATTCTTAGCACTTTCATCTCATCATCCCAGTTACTTCCAGGACTCTCGGTGGTGGTCTACATGGCCATCATGATTAGCCTTACCAAATACTACAATCCAACCTAGGCTCAGTCTTCATAAGGCTCTTCATTGGCTGTATTTTGGTAGTACTGTTCTTATTAGTTTAATACCTGATACAACACCGAATGGTGGCAGCTCTATATGGCCTGCATTAATAGCCGCACCCAAAGCCAAAAAAAAGCCAAGCGGTCTTGCACTAACACCCATGGCTAACTCTGTTGTTTCAAGTTCTACTATTCTTAGCTCTTTCATCTCATCCCTGTTACTTCCAGGACTCTCAGTGGTGGTGGTCTACATGGCCATCATGATTACCCTCACCAAAATATAACAACAATACGTGCGTGCAGGGAACCATGGTAAGGTTACTTTCTTTCGCAAAATTGAGTATAACAGTTGCAGGCAGAGGTTCTGACCCTGCATTATGGCTGCACCTCTCCCTAAAAGAGGCATGCGTTACAGAGTCTGTGGGCATGTATGCAAAGAGCTGGCCTGCATAAAAAGAGGAGCAAGTCTGTACAGGTTGTTCTCCTTCAGCCGTTTTATACGCTGTCCCACGGCCACGACCCTCAACAACCACAACAGAATGAAACACCACATATGCCATCCTTTTGAACAACAGAGTACAGGTATGGCATTGATTTTAGTTACACAGCGATATTTATTATGAACCGTGAAATTGAAAACAAAAACATGATTGGACACCCAGTACAGTACAGGTCGTTCTCCTTCGACCTTTTTAGAATAGTGTTCCGGACCCCCAACAAAAACAACAGCAGGAAAGAGGACATATGGCATCCTTTTGAACAATAGATGACAGGTAAGGCATACATTTTACAAAGCCATAGATAATTTTTTTGTCAACTGTGAAATAAAAAAAAAACATTGATTGGACACCCAGCACACTTCTTTATCCTTAGGCCTTTTTATAAGAGGCTCCAGGAGCCTCAACAGAATCAACAGCATGAAAGAGGACATATGGCATCCTTGTGAACAATTGATTACAGTTAAGGCATTGATTTTAGAATCCCAGAGATCATTTATATGACCCGGGAAATAGAAAAAAACATTGATTGGACACCCAGTACACTTCTTTATCCTTAGGCCTTTTTAATAAGAGGGTCCCGGAGCCTCAACCGAAACAACAGCATGAAAGAGGACATATGTCATCCTTTTGAATAATAGATTACAGGAAAGGCATTGATTTTAGAAACCCACAGATCATTAGTTGCAACCGGGAAATCAAAAAAAACATTGATTAGACACCCAGTACACTTCTTTATCCTTAGGCCTTTTTAATAAGAGGGTCCCGGAGCCTCAACCGAAACAACAGCATGAAAGAGGACATATGTCATCCTTTTGAATAATCGATTACAGGAAAGGCATTGATTTTAGAAACCCACAGATCATTATTTGCAACCGTGAAATCTAAAAAAACATTGATTAGACACCCAGTACACTTATTTATCCTTAGGCCTTTTTAATAAGAGGGTCCCGGAGCCTCAACCGAAACAACAGCATGAAAGAGGACATATGTCATCCTTTTGAATAATCGATTACAGGAAAGGCATTGATTTTAGAAACCCACAGATCATTATTTGCAACCGTGAAATCTAAAAAAACATTGATTAGACACCCAGTACACTTATTTATCCTTAGGCCTTTTTAATAAGAGGGTCCCGGAGCCTCAACCGAAACAACAGCATGAAAGAGGACATATGTCATCCTTTTGAATAATAGATTACAGGAAAGTCATTGATTTTAGAAACCCACTGATCATTAGTTGCAACCGTGAAATAGAAAAAAACATTGATTAGACACCCAGTACACTTATTTATCCTCAGGCCTTTTTAATAAGAGGGTCCCGGAGCCTCAACCGAAACAACAGCATGAAAGAGGACATATGTCATCCTTTTGAATAATAGATTACAGGAAAGGCATTGATTTTAGAAACCCACAGATCATTATTTGCAACCGTGAAATCTAAAAAAACATTGATTAGACACCCAGTACACTTATTTATCCTTAGGGCTTTTTAATAAGAGGGTCCCGGAGCCTCAACCGAAACAACAGCATGAAAGAGGACATATGTCATCCTTTTGAATAATAGATTACAGGAAAGGCATTGATTTTAGAAACACAGAGATAATTAGTTGCAACCGGGAAATCTAAAAAAACATTGAACAGACACCCAGTACACTTCTTTATCCATAGGCCTTTTTAGCAGAGGCTCCAGGACCCTCAACAAAAACAAGAGCAGGGAGCTGGGCATAGGAGTACAATGGAGTGTGACAATAATAATGTGAAGGGGAAGATTGCGGAGTTGTGGCATTTTAATTTTGTTATCGTGGGAAGTACTTGCAATGACCTTGCTCTGGTGAATCCATTTCGCAAATGTGTTTTTTAAGGCACTGTTTGTCTATTTTTTGAATATCAGCATTTGGTAAATGAAGCTCAACTTAAGGCTGGTGAGAACCGACCTTTCTTCTGGCTGTTTGCAAATGTTGTGGCTCTGGACAAACATGTGAATAAGGGGCCATCAGCCATATTCTGCACGCAACCCCTTTGATGATTGACGATAAACATGTGTCACCTGCAATCAGAGCTCGTTACTTCTGTCTAAATCATCTTCCTGGTATGGACAGGCCACTGTTTCCCACAGCAAGTCCGAAGCTTGAACTACAAGATTGTCTTGAGTATGGTAGGAAACCAAAGTTTATTTAATTCTGTACTATCACCACAAAAGCTGAACTTCTTGAAGCAAGGAAAATGCAAGCAATTTCATGTGCTTATGGATGACAAGGACGTCCTGTCCTGTGGTGCACAGAGATGGAGAGGATTTTGGGCCTCCCTGTACACTACCCAGATGTCTCCAACATCACCAGAAACACAAGACAGCGACTCTTGGGAAATTCCTGGAGTGTTCCGGTAGCCATCTCTGCGCCCCGAAAGGAATACTTTATCAGTGTTTTTGTATACATCCGACAACAGCTTCAGAGACTGTGGTGACGCACATGTTATTTACTGTTGTTCCAGCTATGGCAATATCAATTGGCATTAAAAAGTTAAGATTTGGGGGGGCGGAGCCTATAGCTGTTGCGGTAGGACGTGTGTTTGAGGAGCTCCAGGTCTTACAAGTTACTTTGGAGTTAGTTTTCAACCTTAATTTAATTTTCTTTTTGGGATTCATAGTCACACTTTCTGGGGCTATCCAAGAGGAGCCTGGAGATACCTTACTCATATCGGCTTACCTATGTTCCTCAGCTGACTGCGTTACAGCTAGCCGCGACACTGAGAGGCCTCTCTAGCCTGATAGTGCTGTCAAAGCTGCCGCCAATATACCCCCCCAGGACCCTGGGTTATCAAACCAGTTCTATAGTAACTGGACAACTCGTTAATCACAACTATTGACAAAGAGAAGGAAAAGCACTAGTCACCCCTTATATCAACGGGTACGGAGACCTGTATTTTGCCTTTCCAATATTGCGCTGGTCAGCAAACTAATCCTGAATGAAAAAAAAGGTAAGATTTGGAGACTAGTGACGCACATTTTATGATCGCTGTGGCAATTGCAATTTGCATTAAAAAGAATCGGCTAGCAACCACTACCTAGGACCACACCTGACTCCTGAAGTCATGCTTCAGTTATTAACTCAAGTTAAATTATTATTATTATTTTTTTTTTATTATGCTCAGCAGATTCAAAACATACCATTCTTCTAGTCATATCACATGACATGTCAAAATGCTGCATGGAAAATGGCAGTCCGCAAAGTCATAATCTTAGTGAACCTATAATCTGCTATTTGTAACTGGCCCTTTAAATGGAAAATTGCCCTGCTTCCCTGGATTTTGGAGAAGCCTATTTGCCAGCCTCCTTCCTCATGACTATGGCCCCTGGAAGATTGTGCCCCTGAAAACATATTAACTTTTATTGGGTGTGTATGGCCCTTTAAGAACCGTCTGGGGACATATTGTGACTTTGGTGAACAATGCCCCTTTAAGACTATGTCCCCAGACCTGTAAAATAACTTGTCCCTGGCTTTCTCCCACTTGGTTCAGTAAATGGGGCTTACTGAGCCAGGTGCCACACAGGCAGAGTGTTCCACAGAGGGGAAGCACTATTGCAAAAGCATTGGTTTTCATTGTGTGCCATTAAGAGTTAATTTTGTTCAATTCTAAATACAAGTTTGCTGGGATCAGCTCTAATTAAGTTTAGTGATAAACTTTCCCATTGTCTAATCAGACTGCTAGTGATAAGGTGGACTGCATTGTTTTATTGTGTGTAATGTTATCTGCTGAAGTAATGTATCAAATGTGTGATTGGGGGATTTTATGTCTCCCCCTGAGAGTGTCCTTTTTTTGCATGTAACCTCAATAAAAACCAGGCTGTGTGTTCCAGCACATCAGACCTATTCTGACCCTCTAACTTGCAGCTTTGACTCATGTTTGTAGGGGACAGCATAATCACTACAGGGATTGCTATGCTCTATATACTCCCTTAGCTACTGAGCTCCTGTAAGAGCTCTTGTTCCTGATCCTGCTTCGCTCTAAAGAAGGAAGAGGTTCACCTACTGGAGCCTGGTCGTAGGTCCAGGGCGCAGAGCAGACGGCGAGATACCAGCCCAGCAGCGGTGGTTCATAGAGTCTGCATTACTGATGGTGGCTACGCAGTAGTTATGGTGTCTACGGTGCTGCTGCTCCTTTGGTGAGCGCTAGGAGCATCCTTTTCTACGGTCCAACTTCCAGCCAGCCTGGAGGCAACCGTAACATTTGGCGGCAGCGGTGGGATCGCGTCCTAGCGCAAGGAGCAGCACCCCAACAGCACTGGTATCGTAGGAGAGTTATTGAGGGCAACGCTAGCCACTGCGCAGCATCCCTACCTACAGCAGCATGGAGCTGACAAGATACTGGTCGGAACCATGTGAAGAGCACCTCAACCGGATCCGTCGCTATGAGGGCGCGGATTTCGTTCCAGAGGTAAAGAGGCGGCTAGTCCGATATGGTCCAGACCCTGCGCAGGAGGTAGTCAGTCGCATAATCCGGGAATTGGATACGGAGAACGAAGCGGCACGAGCCTTTGAGTGCCAACTGTGGAGTTTGAGGGTATGGACACCTGGTCTCTCTCCCCAGCCGCAGCATGTTCCACAGGGAGAGGAGAGCAGCGACCTCCCTCCCCAGCGGCAGTATACTGTGCAGAGGGAAGAGACAACCGGTCTCCTTCCCCAAACCCAACCAGAGATACCCGAGGCAGCAGGCCTCATAGACTGGTCCTGGGAGGACCCCCAGCAGGCAGGTGGAGATGGGACCGCAGTCTCTCTACCAGCCCTACAGGGATGCTGGGCAGGTGGCCCAGATCCCCAGCGACAGACCCAGCTACAGGGAGGGGAGAGCATCGACCTCCCTCCCCAGCTGGAGTGTGCCTTCCAGGGAGGGGAGAGCATCGACCCCCCTCCCCAGCCGGAGTATGCATTCCAGGGAGAGGAGACAACCGGTCTCTCTCCCCAGCCGCAGCATGTTCCACAGGGAGCGGAGAGCATCGACCTCCCTTCCCAACGGCCGCCGGAGTATCAGGAGGAGGAGGTAAGCCAATCTCCCCCTCCCCAGCTAACTCCTAACTTGGGCCCAGGGTTAACAGTGGAGATGTTAACCCCCACTGACTGCTAGTGATAAGGTGGACTGCATTGTTTTATTGTGTGTAATGTTATCTGCTGAAGTAATGTATCAAATGTGTGATTGGGGGATTTTATGCCTCCCCCTGAGAGTGTCCTTTTTTTGCATGTAACCTCAATAAAAACCAGGCTGTGTGTTCCAGCACATCAGACCTATTCTGACCCTCTAACTTGCAGCTTTGACTCATGTTTGTAGGGGACAGCATAATCACTACAGGGATTGCTATGCTCTATATACTCCCTTAGCTACTGAGCTCCTGTAAGAGCTCTTGTTCCTGATCCTGCTTCGCTCTAAAGAAGGAAGAGGTTCACCTACTGGAGCCTGGTCGTAGGTCCAGGGCGCAGAGCAGACGGCGAGATACCAGCCCAGCAGCGGTGGTTCATAGAGTCTGCATTACTGATGGTGGCTATGCAGTAGTTATGGTGTCTACGGTGCTGCTGCTCCTTTGGTGAGCGCTAGGAGCATCTTTTTCTATGGTCCAACTTCCAGCCAGCCTGGAGGCAACCGTAACACATTGATTTTAGAAACCCGGGGATAATTTGTTTCAACCGGGAAATCTAAAAAAACATTGATTAGACACCCAGTACACATATTTATCCTTAGGCCTTTTTAGCAGAGGCTCCAGGACCCTCAACAGAAACAACAGCATGAAAGAGGACATATGGCATCCTTGTGAACAATTGATTACAGTTAAGGCATTGATTTTAGAATCCCAGAGATCATTTATATGAACCGTGAAATAGAAAAAAACATTGATTGGACACCCAGTACACTTCTTTATCCTTAGGCCTTTTTATAAGAGGCTCCCGGAGCCTCAACAGAAACAACAGCATGAAAGAGGACATATGGCATCCTTGTGAACAATTGATTACAGTTAAGGCATTGATTTTAGAATCCCAGAGATCATTTATATGAACCGGGAAATAGAAAAAAACCTTGATTGGACACCCAGTACACTTCTTTATCCTTATGCCTTTTTATCAGAGGCTCCCGGAGCCTCAACAGAAACAACAGCATGAAAGAGGACATATGGCATCCTTGTGAATAATAGATTACAGGAAAGGCATTGATTTTAGAAACCCGGGGATAATTTGTTGCAACCGTGAAATCTAAAAAAACATTGATTAGACACCCAGTACACTTATTTATCCTTAGGCCTTTTTAGCAGAGGCTCCAGGACCCTCAACAAAACCAGCAGCAGGAAAGAGGACATATGGCATCCTTTTGAAAATTAGATTACAGGAAAGGCATTGATTTTAGAAACACAGAGATCATTAGTTGCAACCGGGAAATCTAAAAAAACATAGATTAGACACCCAGTACACTTCTTTATCCTTAGGCCTTTTTATAAGAGGCTCCCGGAGCCTCAACAGAAACAACAGCATGAAAGAGGACATATGGCATCCTTGTGAATAATCGATTACAGGAAAGGCATTGATTTTAGAAACCCGGGGATAATTTGTTTCAACCGTGAAATCTAAAAAAAACATAGATTAGACACCCAGTACACTTCTTTATCCTTAGGCCTTTTTATAAGAGGCTCCCGGAGCCTCAACAGAAACAACAGCATAAAAGAGGACATATGGCATCCTTGTGAATAATCGATTACAGGAAAGGCATTGATTTTAGAAACCCGGGGATAATTTGTTGCAATCGTGAAATCTAAAAAAACATTGATTAGACACCCAGTACACTTATTTATCCTTAGGCCTTTTTTTTTAGCAGAGGCTCCAGGACCCTCAACAAAACCAGCAGCAGGAAAGAGGACATATGGCATCCTTTTGAAAATTAGATTACAGGAAAGGCATTGATTTTAGAAACCCGGAGATAATTTGTTGCAACCGGGAATTTGAATCAAACAAATGATTCGATGGACACCCAGTACACTTCTTTCTCCTTCGGCCTTTTTATAAGAGGGTCCAGGACCCTCAAAAAAAACACCAGCAGGAAAGAGGACGTATGGCATCCTTTTGAACAATAGAGTACAGGTACAGCATTGATTTTACAAACCCAGAGATAATTTTGGTCAAATGTGAAATAGAAAAAAAATTGAGTGGACACCCAGTACACCTCTTTCTCCTTAGGCCTTTTTATAAGAGGAATACCAGCATGAAAGAGAACATATGGCATCCTTTTGAACAATAGAGTACTGGTAGCACCTCTTCCCCAGATACGGCTTGGCACCCCGCCATCCAGTGAGCTGCTGTGCGGTGCACCTTATATGCCCACTCAACGTAGGAATCACCAGCTAATTTAACAGTGTCTCTGAACATCCTCCGGTATGCCTCCGGTGTAACTGCATACCTGGAGAGCAGAGCCTCTTTTACAGTATTATAATCCCCGACTTCCTCATCTGGAATGGCCCGAAAAGCCTCTCTGGCCCGGCCGGATAATTTTCCGGATAATATCGTGACCCAGTCCTCTGCGGGTACCTGGTGTAGTGCACATTGCCTCTCAAAATCCGCAAGGTACCCATCAATCTCTCCTTCTGTTTCCAGGAAGTTTTTAAAAGCTGCAAAATTTACTTTTCTCTTTTCCACTGGGGTTGCTGTGACTTGGGCTGCTGCAGCGCCGCTTTGGCAAAGTAGGTTGGCCTCCACAGCTGCTATGACCCGGTCGATAATTTCCGCAGATGGGTTGGGGCCATAATGTGCCAGTCTTATTTTAACCGCCTGATCAAAGCTTGCTTCTTCGGGGGTTCTGTCTGATATGCTGGGCCCATTGGTTCCTTCGGTCCCTGGTACTCCTTCCATCTTAGTCAGTATTGTAATAATCCCCCTCTTCCTGAGGTTACTGGCTTGTGTAGTTGCTCTTCTGGGCGATAAGGTTCATTCCGTCGCTTGCCACCAATTGTTACGGTACCAACAGGATACCGAGGGTTAATACCAGATGAACAATGTCCTGAATAGGGGATCAGCAACTCACAACCCAACCAGTTCCCCCCTCAAACAAAAATTGAGTGGACACCCAGTACACCTCTTTCTCCTTAGGCCTTTTTATAAGAGGGTCCAGGACCCTCAAACAAAATACCAGCATGAAAGAGAACATATGGCATCCTTTTGAACAATAGAGTACTGGTACGGCATTGATTTTAGAAACCCACAGATAATTGTTTGGAAAAGTGAAATAGCCCCAAAAACCATGCTTGGAGTCCCACTCCAGGTCGTTCTCCTTCAGCTTTCACAACCCAACCAGTTCCCCCCTCAAACATGAGACCAGGCTCCACATTGAAGGTAAAAACAGAATGTACTTTATTGAAGGTCATATGCCCAGTATTTATGCAGGTCTGACCCCAGATGGGGGGTTGAAAGAATATTGTACATTAGATAGAGGGAAAACACCCTTTGACATGCCACAATAGAATTACATTACTTAAGCAGATAAACAATTTAGTCTTTCTTATCACTTAGGCGTCTGATCTCTGGATGTGATTAAACAATGTGAATGTTTATCACTAAACTTAATTACAGTACACAATAGCTGAGGCCAGCGAACCTGTCTTTAGAAAATAGCTTCTTAAAGCTGAACAAAGTTAACTCTTTCAGTACTGACAGAAGGGTCTGTCACATATCTCCCCCCTTGTGGAACACTCCGGCAGACCCGGCTTGACCCTTTGGCGGGTCAACCTGGGGATGACCGGACTAGGATGTGATAGGCATGTCAGTTTGCCGGGACAATCCATCTGTATTCCCGTTATGAGAGAGAATTCCTGCCCGTAAAAATAAGGGTTCAACTTCTTCAGTGCCCAGACTAGGGCTAAACAGTCCTTCAAAATCTCATCAGCTTCTTTACGAGTTTTTTGTACCTGCTCTTTGTAGGTATCCACAATCCCATCATACTGACATAGGGTGCCCTTGAGTTGCTGCACCTCACTATGAGCCAGCGTCAGCTTCTCCTCCAGTGTCGCTAAGTTTGTCTTTAATGTTTCATGTTCCACTCTCAAGCTGGTGCTTTCTGCAGTCTGTCAGTGCAGCTTGTCTAGCAGAGATTCCCATTCTAAACGCGCTTTTTCCTCTGCTCTCCTCTTCTCTCCCGCTAGCACTGTTACGTGACTGTTTATCGTGACCATTTCATCCTCTACTTGACTCTTCTCCTTCATCAGCGCATTGTAACGGGACTTCCACGTATCAATAGCTGATAGAGATTTACTGAGCTCAGCGTCCTGGGGCTTAGCAGCAGGTGGGTCAGTCTCTGCTGCACGGATCTGGGTATGGGTAGTCACAGGGTTAACATCGGCGGGACCCATAGGAGCGTAGGCAGAAACAAGGGGGGCCAAGTTATTTCCAAGGAGAACATCAGCAGGTAAGTCCTTCTTGACCCCCACATTCACAGGTCTAGCGCCCACTCCCCAATCCAAATGTACCCTGGCAACAGGTAGGCGGAACACAGCGCCCCCTGCTACCCTCACAGCCACAGTGTCTCCAGTGTGCTGTTTCTCAGACACCAAGTTCTTTTGAAGCAAGGTCATGGTAGCGTTGCATGAGCTCACTTTTTTCATCCGTATCTTCGCTTATGAAGTAATATTTGCGAGATTGGCTGTCATAGTTTCCATAGTGGTCACTAGTCACAGTATCCGCAGGGTCCTTGCTTAATAGCTCCTGTATGGATTCCATCACTGCCTGCTGTACAGACTCCCCCAAGGTCATAATCTGCTGGATGTGCTCTTCCTTTTTATCACAGCTGATGGCACATCCTAGCACCAGTTGCACCATCTTTCTCAATTCCAAAGTATTTGAAAATTCCCCAATAAGAGCAACGTCTGGGATGTGGTCATCAGAAACTGGATGAGCCAATACATCCTGGTAATACTCCAGCACACTTTGCAAAATTCTTTTCAGATTGCTGACCTTCAGTCTCCAATTCTCTGCTGTATCCAGCTTTATCCTCATGAGCCATGCATCATTAAACCAAGATGGGTCTATTCTATTAAGAACTTGTGCGATTGCAACACCACCTGTCAGATCCTCATACGAGTTGCATGGACCAGAGACCTGGAACGTATGCATCCATGTGAGCAGGGGATCATATAACTCTTGTTTTCTCTTGGCGCTCATGTTTATTGCATAACCAGGTGCTACCACAACCGAACACAGAGGCTCCGTTTTGTAAATATGGGCCAAATACTAATTACAGCGGACCACTTATGTCCCTCGATAGCCGCCGGGGGTTGGTAACTGGCAGCTGCTGGGGTGACTGGGGGTCTGTACTCCACTCTAGCAGGGGGCTTAGTGGTAGCAGTGTCCAGTTTGCGGGCATCCGTATACTCATCTGCCAGGCGAGCAGCTTCATGCAGGGTGGAGGGTTTACAGTCCCGAACCCACTCTCTAACTCCTGCTGATAACTTATCAAAGCAATGTTCCAACAGGAATAGCTGCAGCACCTCTTCCCCAGATACGGCTTGGCACCCCGCCATCCAGTGAGCTGCTGTGCGGTGCACCTTATATGCCCACTCAACGTAGGAATCACCAGCTAATTTAACAGTGTCTCTGAACCGCCTCCAGTATGCCTCCGGTGTAACCGCATACCTGGAGAGCAGAGCCTCTTTTACAGTATTATAATCCCCGACTTCCTCATCTGGAATGGCCCGAAAAGCCTCTCTGGCCCGGCCGGATAATTTTCCCGGATAATAGCCATGACCCAGTCCTCTGCTGGTGTACCTGGTGTAGTGCACATTGTCCCCCCGGTAGCCGCCGGGGTTGGTAACTTGGCAATGCTGCTGGGGTGACTGGGGGTCTGTACTTTCCACTCTAGCAGGGGGCTAGTGGTAGCAGTGTCCTGTTTGCGGGCATCGTATACTTCATCTGCCCAGGCGAGCAGCTTCATGCAGGGTGGAGGGTTTATCAGTCCCGAACCCACTCCTAACTCCTGCTGATAACTTATCAATGCAAAGTTCCAACAGGAATAGCTGCAGCACCTTCTCCCAGATACGGCTTGCACCCCGCCATCCAGTGAGCTGCTGTGCGGTGCACCTTATATGCCCACTCAACCGTAGGAATCACCAGCTAATTTAACAGTGTCTCTGGAACCGCCTCCAGTATGCCTCCGGTGTAACCGCATACCTGGAGAGCAGAGCCTCTTTTACAGTATTATAATCCCCGACTTCCTCATCTGGAATGGCCCGAAAAGCCTCTCTGGCCCGGCCGGATAATTTTCCGGATAATATCATGACCCAGTCCTCTGCGGGTACCTGGTGTAGTGCACATTGCCTCTCAAAATCCGCAAGGTACCCATCAATCTCTCCTTCTGTTTCCAGGAAGTTTTTAAAAGCTGCAAAATTTACTTTTCTCTTTTCCACTGGGGTTGCTGTGACTTGGGCTGCTGCAGCGCCCCCTTTGGTGAAGTAGGTTGGCCTCCACAGCTGCTATGACCCGGTCGATAATTTCCACAGATGGGTTGGGGCCATAATGTGCCAGTCTTATTTTAACCGCCCGATCAAAGCTTGCTTCTTTGGGGGTTCTGTCTGATATGCTAGGCCCATTGGTTCCTTCAGTCCCTGGTACTCCTTCCATCTTAGTCAGTATTGTAATAATCCCCCTCTTCCTGAGGTTACTGGCTTGTGTAGTTGCTCTTCTTGGCGATAAGGTTCATTCCGTCGCTTGCCACCAATTGTTACGGTACCAACAGGATACCGAGGGTTAATACCAGATGAACAATGTCCTGAATAGGGGATCAGCAACTCACAACTCAACCAGTTCCCCCCTCAAACATGAGACCAGGCTCCACATTGAAAGTAAAAACAGAATGTACTTTATTGAAGGCCATATGCCCAGTATTTATGCAGGTCTGACCCCAGATGGGGGGTTGAAAGAATATTGTACATTAGATAGAGGGAAAACGCCCTTTGACATGCCACAATAGAATTACATTACTTAAGCAGATAAACAATTTAGTCTTTCTTATCCCTTAGGCGTCTGCTCTCTGGATGTGATTAAACAATGTGAATGTTTATCACTAAACTTAATTACAGTACACAATAGCTGAGGCCAGCGAACCTGTCTTTAGAAAATAGCTTCTTAAAGCTGAACAAAGTTAACTCTATCAGTACTGACAGAAGGGTCTGTCACAACCACCACATATGCCATCCTTTTGCACAAGCGAACACAGGTATGGCATCCATTTTAGAAACCCAGAGATAATTGAGAGGAACCAGGAACATTTTTCTAAAAATTTGATGGGGCACCCATTACAGGTCGTTCTCCTTCAGCCTTTTTATACCATGGGCCACGACCCGCAACAGGCAAAACAGCATGAAACACCACATATGCCACCCTTTTGCACAATAGAGTACAGGATTGGCATAGATGGAACACGGAGATAATTTAGAGCAACCAAGAGATGGATAAAGATGCTTGGTTGGTCCTCATCCTTCAAATTAGTGGCATTTTGCGTTCAATTTAATTCGTAACAGTTTAATCACTAGTGTTATGTGCCTTATTTTTTTTTATTTGAGTTTTGTACCCACAGAGCTGCAGCAGAGGCCAGAAAAATTAGGAATGTACAAATGACTGAAAAAATTGGGTATTGTTGTAGCAACTGCTGTAGCAGCGGACAGAAAAATTGATGTTTGTAAAACATTTATAAAGTGCCCTAAAAGCTTGTGGCTTGAACACTAGTTGTTGGTGGATAAGTCAAGCAAGTCCTCCGGCTTTATAACAAAAAAAAAAAGGCCAGCCTGTGTACCAGTTGTAGCCCAAGCCAGCTCATCTCATCATCAGGCCTTTTTTATTCAAATGTATCGCCCAATGTCAGTCCCTTCGGGATCCAGCCCTCATTCATTTTTATAAAAGTGAGATAGTCAAGACTTTTTTGACCTAGGCGACTTCTCTTCTCAGTGACAAAACCTCCTGCTGCACTGAAAGTCCTTTCGGACAGGACACTTGAAGCGGGGCAGGCCAGAAGTTCCATTGCAAATTGGGATAGCTCAGGCCACAAGTCCAGCCTGCACACCCAGTAGTCAAGGGGTTTGAGAGTGTCGAGATCCGCAGTTAAAGCTAGGTAGTCTGCTACCTGTCGGTTGAGTCTTTCTCTAAGGCTGGATCCCGAAAGGCTCTGATGGTGCATGGGAGTTAAAAAGGTACGCATGTCCTCCATCAACAAGACGTCAGGAAAGCGTCCGGTCCTTGCCGCCGTGGTCGTGGGAGGAGGAGGAGGATTAATTTCATCTCTTCCCCTGTTACATTCCCTGTTACAGGAGTGCTGGTGCGGTGTGACTCTCCGCTTTCAGGCAAGTCAACCCCAAGACGGAGTGACACTGCCGTACCCGGGATGTAGCATAGTACCTGGGGAGCTGGGGGGGTGCCATAGATGTGGAGCAAGATGCAGAAGTTGAAGAGGACTCAGCCGAGGAAGAGGTTATGGAAGAGGATGGAGTAGGAGGAGTAGAGGAGGTAGCAGCAGGCTTGCCTGCAAGTCGTGGCGGTGTCACCAACTCTTCTGCAGAGCTACGCATTCCATGCTTGTCAGAAGTCAGCAGGTTTACCCAATGTGCAGTGTAGGTGATATACCTGCCCTGACCATGCTTTGCAGACCAGCTATCCGTGGTCATATGGACCCTTTCCCCAACGCTGTGTGCCAGACATGCCATAACTTCCTTTCGAACAACAGAGTACAGGTTTGGGATTGCCTTTTGTGAAAAGAAATTTCTGCCAGGTACCTTCCACTGCGGTGTCCCAATAGATACAAATTTTTTGAAAGCATCAGACTCCACCAGCTTGTATGGTAAAAGCTGGCGGGCTAAGAGTTCAGACAAGCCAGCTGTCAGACGCCGGGCAAGGGGGTGACTTTGAGAAATTGGCTTCTTACGCTCAAACATGTCCTTGACAGACACCTGACTGTGGGCAGATGACCAGGAACTGCTACGTAAGAGAGACTGAGTGGAGGATGGTTGAGAGGGGGCAAGGAGGACAGCACTGGTTGACGTGGCTGAAGATGCTGGAGCAGGAGGAGGAGGGCGGCTTTCACTTTGTGTGCTGCTTCTACTCATGTGTTCTTCCCATCGGCCTTTGTGATGGGAGACCATGTGCCTTCGCAAAGCAGTTGTACCTAGGTGGCTGTTGGACTTCCCACGACTCAGTTTCTTTTGGCACAGGTTGCAAATGGCATCGCTGTTGTCAGAGGCAGACACACAAAAAAAAATGCCACACTGCTGAGCTCTGCGATGACGGCATTCTGGTGGTGGCAACAGCATGCGTTGATGGGCGTCGGCGTGCTGTCTGACTGACCCCTGGTGAAGATGCATGCTGTCTGACTGTGCCACTAGCTCCTTGAGATGACCTCCCCATGCTTCCAAATCGTCTCCTCCTCCTCTCCGTCTCCCCATCTGAACTTTCCCCCTCTTCTTCTTCTCTTCTAGCAGGCACCCACGTGACATCCACCGACACATCATCATCAACCGCTTCACTTGTATCTGAAACATCAAGAAAGGAAGCAACAGCGGGTACAACATCATCATCATCATCACACCGTACCTCCATGTCGGTAATGCTGCCTGACTGAGACTGATCACTATTATCTACATCCTCTGTCAATGATGGTTGCGCATCACTCATTTCTTCCAAATGATGTGTCAATAACTCCTGTGACAGATCAAGTGAAGCGGCTGTGGTGCTAGTGTTGGTGGTGGCGACAGGCGGGGGAGTGGCACTGGTCACTTGAGACCTGCCCAAAGCACAGCTGGACGTAGATGGTGCATCAAGGTTAGGAGGACTAGCAGCGGAAGCTGAAGAAGATTGGGTGTCCTGTGTTAGCCATTCAACTAGGTCCTCCTCAGAAGTTTTCGCGTCCCCCGTGGCACCCGGTGTCTGAACAATGTGCATATTTGTAGGGTCTAAAGGAATCACAGCACCACGACCATGACCACGGAACCTGCGGGTGGCCTGCCTCTGTCTGTCATTTTTTTTTAAATGGACACTAACAATACTATTACACCAATTGAGTGGTGGCACTGTGAAAGTGGGCACAGTATACGCTGTGAGACTGACAACAACAAAAAAGACAGATGTTTCAAAAATCACAAATTGTTAATTTTTTAAAATATTACAAGTACTGTGACAACAAATATGATTGTTTGGCACTAGTTGGCAAATGGGCCTGTCTGGCACACACGCTGGGAGAAAGGAAACTGCAATTCAATGGCACTAGGAGACTGAAGAATCACAGTCAAAACAGTTATGATTAACAAAAATTCAAATCCTGTTACAATAAATATGATTGGTGGCACTAATTGGCTAGTTGGGACTGGCACACAGGCAGGCAGGCAGGAGGAAAATGCAATTCAAGGGCACTAGTAGACTGCAGATTGACAGTCAAAACAGTGATGATTGACAAATTTTGCAATACTGTTAAAAGAAATATGATTGCTGGCACTAATTGGATAGTTGGGCCTGGCACACAGGCTGGCAGGCAGTAGAAAAGTGCAATTCAATGGCACGAGCAAACCGAGGATTAAGATCAACAATCAATAATTTTTTAATTTTAATTAGTAACTATACTGTGACAGCAATTAGGATTGGTGTAAATAGTTGGCAAGATGGCCTGGCACAAAAGGCTGGCAGGCAAGAGGTAGATGCAATTCAAGGACACTAGGAGACTGATTACTGACAGTCAAAACAGTGATGATTGACAATTTTTGCAATACTGTTAAAAGAAATATGATTGCTACCAATAATTGGCTAGGTGGGCCTGGCACACAGCAGGCTGCAAGGCAGGAGGAAAGTGCAATTCACTGGCACCAGCAAACTGAGGATTCACCACAAATATTACCAAAAATTTTAATTTTTAATTACTAAGAATACTGTGACAACAAATATGATTGGTGTAAATATTTTTCAAGTAGGCCTGGCACACAGGCTTGGAAGGCAGTAGAAAAGTGCAATTCTAGGGCACGAGCAAACTGAGGATTAAGATCAACAATCAAGAATTTTTTAATTTTAATTAGTAACTATACTGTGACAACAATTAGGATTGGTGTAAATAGTTGGCAAGACGGCCTGGCACGAAAGGCTGGCAGGCAAGAGGTAGATGCAATTCAAGGACACTAGGAGACTGATTACTGACAGTCAAAACAGTGAGGATTGACAATTTTTGCAATACTGTTAAAAGAAATATGATTGCTGGCAATAATTGGCTAGGTGGGCCTGGCACACAGCAGGCTGCAAGGCAGGAGGAAAGTGCAATTCACTGGCATCAGCAAACTGAGGATTCACCACAAATATTACCAAACATTTTAATTTTTAATTACTAAGAATACTGTGACAACAAGTATGATTGGTGTAAATATTTTTCAAGTAGGCCTGGCACACAGGCTTGGAAGGCAGTAGAAAAGTGCAATTCTAGGGCACGAGCAAACTGAGGATTAAGATCAACAATCAAGAATTTTTTAATTTTAATTAGTAACTATACTGTGACAACAATTAGGATTGGTGTAAATAGTTGGCAAGACGGCCTGGCACAAAAGGCTGGCAGGCAAGAGGTAGATGCAATTCAAGGACACTAGGAGACTGATTACTGACAGTCAAAACAGTGATGATTGACAATTTTTGCAATACTGTTAAAAGAAATATGATTGCTGGCAATAATTGGCTAGGTGGGCCTGGCACACAGCAGGCTGCAAGGCAGGAGGAAAGTGCAATTCACTGGCACCAGCAAACTGAGGATTCACCACAAATATTACCAAACATTTTAATTTTTAATTACTAAGAATACTGTGACAACAAATATGATTGGTGTAAATATTTTTCAAGTAGGCCTGGCACACAGGCTTGGAAGGCAGTAGAAAAGTGCAATTCTAGGGCACGAGCAAACTGAGGATTAAGATCAACAATCAAGAATTTTTTAATTTTAATTAGTAACTATACTGTGACAACAATTAGGATTGGTGTAAATAGTTGGCAAGACGGCCTGGCACAAAAGGCTGGCAGGCAAGAGTTAGATGCAATTCAAGGACACTAGGAGACTGATTACTGACAGTCAAAACAGTGAGGATTGACAATTTTTGCAATACTGTTAAAAGAAATATGATTGCTGGCAATAATTGGCTAGGTGGGCCTGGCACACAGCAGGCTGCAAGGCAGGAGGAAAGTGCAATTCACTGGCACCAGCAAACTGAGGATTCACCACAAATATTACCAAACATTTTAATTTGTAATTACTAAGAATACTGTGACAACAAATATGATTGGTGTAAATATTTTTCAAGTAGGCCTGGCACACAGGCTTGGAAGGCAGTAGAAAAGTGCAATTCTAGGGCACGAGCAAACTGAGGATTAAGATCAACAATCAAGAATTTTTTAATTTTAATTAGTAACTATACTGTGACAACAATTAGGATTGGTGTAAATAGTTGGCAAGACGGCCTGGCACAAAAGGCTGGCAGGCAAGAGGTAGATGCAATTCAAGGACACTAGGAGACTGATTACTGACAGTCAAAACAGTGATGATTGACAATTTTTGCAATACTGTTAAAAAAAATATGATTGCTGGCAATAATTGGCTAGGTGGGCCTGGCACACAGCAGGCTGCAAGGCAGGAGGAAAGTGCAATTCACTGGCACCAGCAAACTGAGGATTCACCACAAATATTACCAAACATTTTAATTTTTAATTACTAAGAATACTGTGACAACAAATATGATTGGTGTAAATATTTTTCAAGTAGGCCTGGCACACAGGCTTGGAAGGCAGTAGAAAAGTGCAATTCTAGGGCACGAGCAAACTGAGGATTAAGATCAACAATCAAGAATTTTTTAATTTTAATTAGTAACTATACTGTCTGTGACAACAATTTGGATTGGTGTAAATAGTTGGCTAGACGGCCTGGCACAAAAGGCTGGCAGGCAGGAGGTAAATGCAATTCAATGGCACTAGGAGACTGAATATTTGCAGTCCAAAAAATTATGATTTTTATTTTTTTATATACTGTTACAATAATTATGATTGGTGCCACTAATTGGCTAGTTGGGCCTGGCACACAGGCTGGCAGATATGAGTCGTGGATGGTAGGTAGGGCAGCAATTTAACACAGTATGCTGTGTAAGTGACAAAAACACAGGCCTGATAGAAAATTAAGTTAGATTACACTAGCAAAATATTTTAAAATTTTAGATTTTAATATTAAAATTATGTTAAGAAGTGCAATGCACATATGACCCTATGAGTGGTCGCACTGGCTGGCTGCTACGTAGGGCAGCAATTAACAACAGTATGCTGTGTAAGTCAGATAGACAGTTAGACACAGGCCTGATAGAAAATAAAATTAGATTACACTAGCATAATGATTTAAAGACTTTTTTTGGGGAATTTAAAGAAAAAGGTTAAGCACATACATATGAGTCGTGGCTGATAGCCTTGGAAGGGCAGCTATTAAAAACAGTAGACTCTGTAAGTCAGATACACACATGCCTGATAGAAAATACGATTAGATTACACTAGAAAAATTATTTAAATTATTTTTTGGGGGGGAAATTAAAAAAAGGTTAAACACATATGAGTCGTGGCTCATAGACTAGGGAGGGCAGCAAGTAAACACAGTAGGCTCTGTATGTCAGCAAAACACACAGGCCTGATAGAAAATTATATTATATTACACTATCAAACAAATTTAAAAAAAAAAAAAATTATATTTAAATTAAGGTGAAGAAGATATGAGTGCTGGGTGGATGCCTGGCACAGACCAATTAACCAAAAGACTGAAAAAAATGAGGTATATTAATGATGAGTGAGCCTGACAGACACAGGCCTGATAGTAAATGTAATTAGATTACACTAGCAAAATATTTTTTTATATTTTTTTTTAAATTTAAAATAATGTTATAAACGGATATTAACACTGGTGGCTGGCACAGAGCAATGAACCAGAGTATATGCTGTGTGACACAGGCCTGATAGAAAATGAAAAAAAAATTACACTAGCAAAATAATTAAATTTTTTGGTTAGTTAAATTTAAACTAATGTTGTTAGGGAGATATCAGTGGTGGCAGTAATCACAGCAGCATATGCTGTGAGCCTTAAACACACAGCCTGAAAGCCAAGCAAATGCTAATAAAAAAAAAACGAAAAAAAAAAAAACGGCACGAAATATAGCCCTAAAAAGGGCTTTTTGGGGTGCTGTGCTTGCAGCAGAGATGAGTGGAGTCCTTCTGGACTGTAAATACACTAGCCTAGCTATGTTTTTCCTATTAATGTCAGGAGCAAAAACACAACACGTCCTCTCATTAAGAAAGCAAGGTCGTTATGAGTCTAAAATGGCGGATTCCGAGTAGCTGGGAGGGTCTGTGAGGGAGTGTCTGATGTTGATTGGCTCTAATGTGTCAGACGGCTGTGACATAAAGGGTCAAAGTTTCCTCAATGATGACACATAGGGGCGGATCGAACATCGCCATGTGTTCGCCCACAAACGCGAACGCGAACAAGCTATGTTCGCTGTGAACCGTTCGCGGGCGAACAGTTCGGGACATCACTACCAGTCGTTAGTAATGTGTCAATATACCCCTCCCCCTAAGGATACACAAATTATCCCTAGGGATTAATAATATATATATATAGACATGATGTAATAGCAGAACATCAATCAGTTTTAAAGACTAGCTATACGAGCAAATATAATATCACTCATGTGACTAACTTATAATATATAGGTGCATTACTTATATACAGGCTCACAATCAAGCCCATACTTATGGAAAACATTTAACTAGGGTTATATATAACTGGAATAGTGACAATAACCCAACTATGCTAAAATTGACAGCCTCACAGGATAAAAACAAGTACAAACACTAAGCATGATACATACCATAATATATACCAGATGCTGGTTCCTTATGCCTGCAAAATTATTTCTGAAGTTCCCAGTGATGGCCTGAATCTATGCTCATGAGATGTGTTTATGGGTAACAAATTTCGATTCCCAGTGCAGGGAGCTCAGTGGGAGATAGATAAATGATCTAGGCTATAACATCACATAAGTCTACCGTGTATATCTAGCTGTAACTAAGCTGTGACTCCCCTCTAGTGGTGGTAGATATTAATTACACCTTCAGTTTGGAATTTAGACCCGTTAGACAGTGTAGTTTTCATTGATAGCATGTATAACCTAAGGCATCTAGCTATATCTAGGATTGTATTTGCAAACTTCAACTATATACTATCTAGTAAACAACAATAGGATACTGTTCGTTTTAGTCCAATTATCAAAATGAATAACATATAAGAACATCAAACACCTCTACGTTGAAGTTTACTGATGCGCGCTAATAAGACACATTCTAACTGTATTAGGAGCTCTCAACCAATTACATTCAGAGGAGATCGTCAGTACAGATGACACTATACAGTCCCCTCTATGTAACTAAAATGTTCAGTGTCCCAGGGAGTGTCACAACAGTATCTAGTATATATATGCGTAAGCATAAACAGTTCAGCAGAAATTAGGCACAACACACACTAAAAAGAAAAAGAAGTAAGAAGAAAAAGTCATCTGCATATTATCCTGAAGTCTTTTAAAATAAAGCTGTCCGGACCTCTATGAAAGCCTACCATTCAGCCCACGCCGATTCTCACTGTGACAGTTGCTGCATAAGTATAAACAACAGCTTGACCTCTTACTGAACCTAGTATGTGCGATCTCTGTAGAACAGACTTGTGAGAGTTCCCATGTTTAGAGAGACCGACAAGGATTCCACCATGCTTGTTTTGTATAGATGTTAGCTGCCACTTAATTAGTAGAGCAGACCTTACCGTCCCTGTACATCTATTCAGGGGATCTGGGTCATAAAACATTGCGGGATCCCTATAGCTCTCCCCTACACTCCAAACATCTGGAGATACACACTCTTCCCATGAACTGCCTGCCACGATTGCTGCGTTACCTTGATGAGGAATAAGGTGATCATTTGTGTCACTTTCCGGGTCATCTTGTTCATTCTCTCCCAGGGGTAATGTGGCTGTGATCCCATGCCGTAGTAAGAGAGCCCCTAAATTATGCTCCAATGCCCTAAAATGTCTGGTGATCGACTCGGTCAATGTTGCCTCCCATCTTTCGATCGCCTCCATTATAGTCTCCACCACCTGGTTAGGTTCAGATGTACAAGCCTCCTAGAAATGTGCCCAGCAGAGGAATCCGGTCCGTAGCAGAGGATCTCTGTAGACTGTGCTCCTCGTAGGTCCCGGGTCTCTTATGAGTAGATGCACCGTAGCGGTCTAGCCGTTTCGCCCTGGGAGCAGCACCCTCCAGTCCTGCTGTGAAGCGTCTAACTAGTACTCACTTCAAAGTGCCACTGTGACTCCGGAGCGAGGCCTCTACCCTCCGGAGTTCAGACTAATGAGATGGAGTTCCGTGTGAGCCTGTAATACAGGTGATAGGGCTGCAGCGTGGTAACTGCGTAGGTGAACCTCCATATAACTTCTTGCTTTTAAGTGCCGTTGAAATGGTAATATATCTTGGTCAGTGACCCAGACTATTAAAATCTGGCAGAATTAGGGAGGATTAATTCAATATTTTAAGCGTTTTGTAGCTTTTTAGATAATTTAGGCCTAGGAGCCTTCTGGAATACGTCTGCTACGCTTGAGTGTCGGCTCCGCCCCCCAGTTGTATTTCATCCTTTTCTGATATTCTTATGACATTAGGTAAATTTATGGCTGACATGACAAAGGAACAATGCAAAAATCTCAAAATACACTAATTAGATGTATAGCCACATTTGACCTACAGAAATTGCTTACATGAGCAGTATTTTTGCACGTATCTCAAAAGTTCAAAAGTACATGTGTAATGTTTGCAGAAAACTGTGTAAAAAGGTTATATGTTTCTTGCTACAATTTGATTATAATAGAGAAACAATAAAAGATTACAAAAGATACATTTGTAATTAAAGGTAATGAGATATACATAATGGTACAATGTGTTACCTAGATAAAATCATATTCTTACAATGCCTCCTTTTATTCTGAAATAATAACGTATAATAAGGAGAAAAATCTTATAGACTGATATATACCTTAGGATTATCATGAGGAAAGAAAAAGATAGGAGTTTACCTGAGAGTGAGTGTGTGATAAAGAGGGTAGGAAGGATGAGAGGGTGGGAGGTCCTTGAGGGGCTCAGGGGAAGGAGTGCGTTTGGGAGAATGGGATGGGATAATGGTCAGGTATTGGGGAATAGAAAGAAATGAAGAAGTAGAAGCAGGTAACATAGCCATGTAAGATTGATCATAGTTATCATTGTATGGTGGGGATTTAGTATTAGGTGATGTAAATTTGTTAATAGCACACACACTCACCTTAAACAATAGATATATTAGTAAAATAATAATAGCAATAATAATGCCCATAATAATACGCATACCAAGGGAACCTATCCATGAGCCAAAACTAAATAACCAATCAAAACCATCAAAAGCACCCTGTGCTTGTTTACGTATTTTACTTTGGACATCATGTAATTTATTTATATCTTGATGAATTCTACCAGTGTTATGAATAATAAAAACACAACAAGTCGCGCCTATTCTTGCACACACACCTCCCTCTGCTGCTAGAATATAGTCTAGTGCCATTCTGTTTTGGAGAGTGGTTTGTGCAATTTGTTCTTTTCTCATACTAAGTGAATCTATAGCATCAGTAGTGTAATTAAAAGCTTCATCTGTAAGTGTTGCAAAAAGATTATAATAAAGTCTAATAGAGGCTGCTGTAGGGACCCAGGATGCAGACCATATTTCATCATAATTGGTTTTAACAGTAAGGCCTGATGCAGATTAGTCTTTAAAAGCTGCGCTTCTACACTGGCAAATTTTTATCATTGGGCAGTGTGGTGTGAGTGCGAATTTCAGGGATGATATATCCGAAAAAGCATGGAGAAAAATGTGTACATGGTATCATTTTTACAGCCCATTTTTCACATAGCCAATAATAACCATAGGGTAAAGTGGGTGTGGGTGGACATAATGGATTTTTACGTAAGGGGCGGTCACTTTGGATAGTTGCACCTGTATAAGAAATCATTTCAGGTACAGTTAGTTTATACCAATCATAAATTATTTTGTGTACTGGATCTAATGTTATAGATGCATTATGGTACAGTGAAATATAAGTATGATCCCAAATGACAATACTGTTCTGTGTTCTATCTATTAAACCACCATTGTAGGAAAATAACACAGTTGGGGGCCATTTTTTCGTAGTGTCTGGGTAAAAAAACAGAACCATTATGATTCCATGACATTATAGACCATTTCTTAGCATAATTTACAAGATTTACTTTTTGTTTTTCTGATAAGTCTTTAAATGAATTACTAAATGTGAAATTCCACATAGTATGAGAGGTAATTAAATGCTGTAAATCATCAGTGTTGAGAGGATGACCAAAATATGGATATCCCCACTTCTCTCCATGAGGGGCATAGCCACAAACCCAGCATGGTTTTGTTTTATTTGTCACCTTATTTAAGTTTACAGTGGTTTTAACAAAGGTATTGCCTTTTTCCCATGATGTAAGATGTAGATCTCTTGACCTGCGGGAGTGAAGCATATTGGCTTTTGGAGTGTCATTATTATCATTGTGCAGGGGCGCACCAGGGATTGAACTTGAACTGTAGGTTGGGATTCCAATGACTAAAGTAGCCAATAGGCCAGTGGCAGCACCAACAAGGACTGTTATTATTAACAAATAGATGACAGCTCGTTGGGTTGGGAAGCGGACACTGAAAGACCAACGTCTGTCTTTCCATTCTGTGGGGCTAGCTTGATCCTGCTGGCATGGATCCATGTTGGGCTCTCGTCTGTAAGGATTGCTGTGCGTGTTACTGCGATGACCTCTGTGGGTGGTCCAAAAGGAGGGTCCAGACTTTTATTCTTGTGCAATCGCTTTACCAGGACCTTGTCTCCAGGCTTGAAAGGGTGTGTCGGTGTACCTGAAGGGGATGGCAGAGAAAAAGGTACATCACCATAGATACTGTTCAGTTTCTCTACAAGTTTCAAAACATATTCTTCTTGGATCACATTCAGGTCTCACCTTACCACAGGAGCACCTTTATGTTTGCACCAAGGAGTAGGAAAGGGTCTGCCCATTAAAATTTCAAATGGTGAATAACCCGTAGTGGCACTAGGGGTCATTCTGACTTCTGCCAATACTGCAGGTAAATGTTCAGGCCAATTAGTAAAAGTACCATCAGTTCCCTTCCTCAACTTTTCTTTTATAGTTCTATTCATCCTCTCTACCTGACCTGAGGATTCAGGACGATATGGGATATGAAATTTCCATTCAATGGAAAGCAAAATACAAACCTGTTGAGTTACTTGAGAAACAAATGGAGTACCTCTATCACTATTTATCTGTAGAGGGCAGCCAAACCTAGGTATAATTTCTTTACACAAAATTTTAGCTACTGTTCTAGCATTTTCTTTTGCTGTGGGGAAAGCCTCTACCCATTTACTGAATTGGTCTACAATAACCAATAAATATTTTATGCCTCCTTTTGCAGTAGGCATATGTGTGAAATCAATCGGTAATGTTTGCATAGGGCCATCAGGTGGCGGTAGATGATCTAATTTACCATGTATGGTACCTCCAGGATTATTACGTGCACATGTTAGGCATCTACTTAATTGTGCATCAGTGAGTGTAAATCAAGTATTACATATCGTTGTGACATGTTGTGTTCTGTATTTTTCTTGCTAATGTGTACAAAACCATGATAATGTGATATAAAGAGTGGAGCTACAGATTTGGGAATACCTACTCTCCCCTCTTTGTCTGACCAAAGACTCATAAGGTCAGAAGTCAGACAATGTTTTTCCCAAAAAGCAATGTTATGTTGTGTGGCTGATTGTTGGAGTGAGATTAGATCTGCGTCTTGTGCCAGCAAAGGGATATACTGTATACCATATGCAAATAAGAGTCATGTGTTTGTGTGTAGTCTCGGTGGTGTGGGCCATTTACAGCAGCATATTTGGCCACTTGGTCAGCAAAATCATTGCCCAAACGAATGTCAGAAATATCAGAGCTATGGCCTTTACACTTAACAATGGCAATAGTTTTGGGAAGTAAAAGTGCTGTTAGGAGGTCATTTACTAAGGTTGAGTGAGAAATACCTTTACCATCAGCAGTGACAAATCCTCTATTACGCCAGATCATACCAAAGTCGTGTATGACACCAAAGGTATACCTGGAATCAGTGTAAATGGTTACATCTTTATTAGCGAAAAGTTTACATGCTTGTGTGAGTGCAGCTAATTCTGCAGCTTGAGCAGAAACAAAAGGTAAAGAACCTGCAGTTAAAACCATATTAGGCAGTTGTGCAACAGAAAAACCTGTAAGAAATAAACCATCAGAGGTTTTAGAGCATGAGCCATCTACAAAAACTACATCACCTGTTGGCAAAGGAGTAGAAGAAAGATCAGAGCGAGGTGAAGTATCACTTTGAATTAGTTGTAGACAGTCATGGGTGTCATCAGTGTCAAGAGGAGTGAAAGTTAACAGTTGATGTAAAAGAGGAGCAGGGCCTCCAGAAGGAGATATGTATTTGACAGTAAGATTTGAGGTAGATGTGAGAATGGTTTCATAGCCGGAACAGCGTTGTGCTGTCATGTGTTGTGTAGTGAGGTTACTGAGTACCTGTATTACTTGATGTGACGTGTGAAGTATCAGA